>NC_056736.1:687721281-687731145 GCF_019279795.1 Protopterus annectens | reverse complement strand
AAACACCTGTGCAACAATACCTGCCACATTCCACACAACATAGTAGCATGCCCCATCGGTCAGCACACACTGACAGGTCCAATGCACAACCTCACTCTGGGGTTCATCCCAAGGTACTGTATGTGGGACGCCATCCACTACTGTGATGTGGACAGAAGTTACTCGGCCTGGATATACATATCCCACCACCACCACCAGCACAGTAGACTAATTTGATATGTATGTGATTAGACAGTTATTCACTTGCTGGGACTGAGATGGTATCCATGCAGCACACTGGGCCAGTGGAAGCCACAACCCACACTGCTGACCCCTTTGCAAATGCTTACCATGGACATGCCACAGATTGCATGGAACTTGCACACACATTTCTAACCCAGACCCTATGCACAAAGGTTTGGCATCCTGTCCGGTGGACCCCAGACAGAGGCAGATTGTATAACAATAGCAGGAGGCAACTGCAGGACAGAGCACATTCACATTAAGGGAAGGCATCTGTGGTCAGCACTGGTACTACGCTACGGTCCGTCATAACAATGGCCACGGCCTACTCTGGGAGGGAAATGGCCACAAACACTATGGATGACCACAAGGCCTTCTTCAGTTATGTTACACATATGGACCACATGCCTCAGATATGCTCTGTGTTAATACACACCTACTTAACATTCACCAAACACACGGATATTGGCAACAGTCTTGCAGACAGGTTCGGTGCACGTATCCCCCCTCCTTCTCCCCCACCAGTTGAAATATTTATCACAGCTGTATGTAACCTCCCTATCATCTCACATGTCCAGGTGAGGGCCGCCCTCAGCAGAGCAGAACACACAGCATCACTGTGACCTCATGGTATCTCTGGATGTGTGCTACCTGCACTCCGAGAGGACATACAACCGCATATCACACTGATAATTTATCTTGGCCGTACTACAGGACATGTACCTGGACAGTGGCATACAGCGACAGTGGTCCCACACCACTAAGGAGGCACCTCGACTGACCCTGGGAACTACCACATCATATGCATAACCAGCCTGGTCTGCTAAGCTATGGAATTATGCAGTATGGGATGCATATGCAGTGATATCAGGTACCTGCAGACACTTGTTCCCAGCCAGTGTGCCTTTGTGATGGGCTGATCCTGCCTTTTGAACCTGGCTGACCTTTCAAAGCAGTCACTACAGCCATTGCTGGGGGCAACGCACAGACAACTGCTGTCAGGATCATGGCCTAAGACTGATTGACATGTAATGTATGGTCATCCCCTTTTGGTGAAACTACGTACACACAACATATCACATGGACATACCTATAGATACAGACCTATAACACATTTGGAGGGTTCACAGTATGCACACTATTAACCTGCTACTTTGCATTACCTGTGTTTGTCGCAGCTGGTTGCATTACCACTGCTTCTGCTTGCTGCTGCTACTGTCACTGCTGACAGCTTAGGGTCACAGAGTCACAGTGTATAATTTATTTATTTATTTTTTGTTCTCTCTCTCTCTCTCTCTCTCACTTTTCTCTCTCCCTCTGTCTGCTTACAGACAGTGCAATGAATGTATTGCATGTGTGGAGTGTTAGTACTGGATGCTTTTGTAGGTATCTGCATAGGTCCATGTGATGGCCTCTGCTCCAATTGTAAGCCAGCATTTGCTAATTGCATACAGCCAGTTGTGTACTGATTTCAGTTCTCACTGTGATTTCAGGTCAGTGCTATAAAAGGGTATGTGGGATAGGCATTGCCCTTTCAGATTGTAAGGGCGGGGACCATGCTGGTATGCTGTGGATAGTGTTCTGTGAGTGTAAAGGTAAGTATCTCTCTCATGATTCAGGCTGTGTTGTAGATTCACATTTCTCCATTCCTCTCACATGTTCCCTGTAGTAAGTGTGTATGCACAATGACTCCTACAACTATATATAGATATATATTTATATATATATGTACATATACATACATTTATATATGTACTTTAACTGACATTATTACCTACAAGCTACCAACTAGCATGGCTGTTTGTGTTCACACACTACTATTATGGGAATCCAGTAGTTTTGACAGTAATTCTACATGACATGCTTTGGGTACTACACATCCTATATTCCCTTTACATTCATCCCTACTATTACATGTTATATTTATTTTAGCATAATGTTCTTGTATAAGAGTCATGGCTTAGTGGTAGGTCATACAGACTAGTGTTTCCAAGGTCCTGGGTTCGGGACTGATAGTGGGATTTTATTTTGCTTTTGAACTGAGTACAGGACCTGTAAATCAAAGTGACTAAGGCACTTTTAAGCAGTTGTAACCGGGTTAGCACTGGTTTGCGTGGAGCTCACACATGCGCACTGGCGGTTAGCTCTGCGCACACACGCGCACACCTGCTTACAACCGCTTAACAGTGCTTACTCTGGCGCACACCCGCGCTATTTTCTTTGAAAGAGATGAAAATGGGGAGACAGGAAAGTGGTGAAAAAGGGGTCACAAAGAGGGTAAGACAGTAGGGAAACAAGCTTGGGATTTGCAGGAGGGATGTAGGTAAGGTCCATACCTGCCCATTTCTTCATCAGCAACAGCTGTGCATATGTATGTAATTTGGTGTGACATTTGAAACCTTCCACCCCTGAGAGAGGTGTCAGGACAACAATAATACTTGTTGCACAGCCAATTGTAATTGATAGATTCCATGTCCAGCAGACATGTGTGTGGAATGGGCAGCTATGTATGGGGCGTAATTTTTTTGTGGGTACAGACTGCCCTTTTTTTTTTTTTTTTTTTTCAGGTGAGAGTGGTATGTCAGGTGAAGGAAGTCGGTACAGCTGAGGAGGTAGGTTGGGTAGGTAAATAGACAAGACAAACAAGACACATACAGGGATGGTGTATGACACGTGTGGGGGGGTTACACAATTGACGGGGACGGAGGTTTGGATATCCAGAGCCCATGAGCCCACAGATGGCAACAGTGGAACTGATATCCCCACCCATAGGCAGTTGCCACTGTTCCTTCACTGCCCAGGATGGGGCTGTGCTGGGGGCTGTGTAGGCCGGGCAACAGGCATGCCCGTTAGTTGTGCCACCCGTGCCTCAAGCTGGCGTAGGGGCTCGAGAACAGAGTCCCGAATCTCCCTACGCATCACAGTCCGGATGCTACGGAGGGTGAGTGGTGGTTCTCCTCCGGCCACACTTGCAGAGGGGGGTGAGCCCCATCCCCTGCAGCACTTCCACCTGCAGGTGGCACAGGGCCACCAGAGGAGGGTCCAGACTCGGCACTAGTGCCAGGTGCACTCGCCAGCTGAGGTGGGAGAGGTGGGTCCGCTGGAACCCACCTTCCCTGTCGTCCTATGTTTTGCATTATGTCATGACAGTTTGGGTTAGTGACATATAATACCATTCACAATTAGTTGTAACAGCATGCATTAGTATTCCCATTAACCAAACACCCAGATATTCACACCATTGAACAGCGTGCATAACACATGCATAATTTGAACAGCAATACACAGTCCAACAACATGCAGGGTTAATTGATGGCAACAGGCCATCAGGATTGGATGTATGAACAGGGCAGATGCATCAACGGACATGCAAATATATATGACCCAACAGGACAAATGTCCAGGGGTGTTAATTGTGATTGCACATACCATTTTCACGTGGAATGGGTTATATGAGGTTATAGGGTGGGGTGAAGAAAATAATATTAACACCTTCAAATACCAATACATATGCTGTACATTTCTAATAGCTACAGATATATACACACTACTGTTCTAACTACAGTTTCCTATATGATAACTATTTCAACTTGGTGATAGGACTGTTACTGCAACATCAATATACATTTTATTGTTCTTCATACACAGTCATATCTAGCTTTGTTCAGCTACATCATCCTGCTATATTTGCTTTATATAGCTGTAGACAAGTGTGGATGTTTGGCATATCAGACAATCATCCTATCTGCATATTGCAGACTCAGAGCAACATATCCAGATTTTGGGATACACATTCCAGATGCAGCAACACTTTGAACAGATTTCGCTGTTTGGTTTTGATTCTCACATGCATTTCATTCTGTCTTGACTGCAGTATACTTTATTCAGGGGTTATTACTACTGTATTGCTGGATTCATGACACTTTCTCACAGTCTCTCACTTGCTTTCATTTTACTATTCAGGATGGTACTTACGTCTAGGCTTTATTGACATGTTTTACCTGTAGTTATTACAATCCTTTCCAGCAGTCTCACTTCTGTCATGTTTCAGTATTTCAACAGGGATATATTTCACACGTGATTTCATCATCTTCTGCAGCTATACTTTTCAGCCTGCTGCAGGTTGTGTACTATTTTCTTACAGGTGGGGCATTTTTATTTCAGAATTTATGTCAGACATTTTCATTTTTCGGTTTAACTTACAGGCTGAAACACACTTTTGTAATCAAGCAATACTTGCAGACACTTTCACACTGTTACTTGCACATTTTATTCCTTAGTGACTACACTGCACTCTTTTGCTGACTGTCATACTTTTATATTTCTTTACAGTTACTGGTAGTGGATTACTGACCTGCCTGGTGGCGCAACCGCACCAGCCTATCGCCATAGGCTCTGCGGTTTGCAGAACGGACACCTGCAGCTGTAATATAAACGAAGTAATATTGGAATACACATCTCCATAATATCAGCTAGTTTAATTTCTTACATACATAATTAAATGTAACTTACTCAGTAGTGGGGCGTTGGGCATTTGCCGGGCCTCCTGGATCCAAAGGTTCCGTTGGTCCTGCTTGCATCTCTTCAGGTCCGCATGGTGGTGACGGACCTGCTCACCAGTCCTTGGAATCCCTGTGGCACTGGTGAGATCATGAGCCAACCGGTCCCACACCTCAGCCCTGTATGCTCCCCAGAGGACCTGGCCCTGCATGAGTTGGGCCTCATGATTGTGGACTAGGAGCCAGACCATGTACCTGGACTCCTCAACGCCCCACCTCTGTGCTCGAAAGCAACTACCCTCTCCTACTCCTGTCATTCTGCCTGCAGTTCAGTTCTACAATCGTTTATGCTGTGTATTCCCGCCTATGGGGCTTATATAGTCCGTTTTTCCCACACATATCTGTGATTGGCCATTTTGGAATTGTATCAACTTCAGTAAACCTGCATTGTCATGCTCAAGTTTGTATTCATTCCTATATATTAGCTATTATTGCATTTCTAGGTACTGCTGTCATGGCTTAGTGGTTTGGTACCTTGACTATGGTGTATAGTATTCTGGGTTCGAACCTGGCCACTGCTTTTTATTTTTCATGACTGTCTAGACATGCTGAGGGGTGTATCTGTGTAAAGGCAGTTTTGATACGGCTTGCTCAACGTTGCCCGTCGGTTAGCTTGTTTGCGCGGTGCACAGCTCCGCGCAAACGGGGTACGCTGGTTTAAGCCTCATTTGGCTATCGGCACGCATATTATGCTCAGCTGAGCTAGGGGCACTTAAATTCAGCGTGTTAAACCACTGCTCAGCTACAGGCACTCATTTTGCACCAGTTAAACCACTGCTCACATACGGGCAAATGCACTCACCCTGTTAAACTGTAGCTCAGCTATGGGCACATCTGGCATTTTTTATTCTTTTGTTACCTCACATTTCTTCAATATAAATGGGCTATTTCATTACATTTTACATAAAATGTGGTTTTATGTGTACATATCTGTCAGGGACTTGTTTCGTGCTTATTTTGCTAAAAATAAAAATTGGTGTTGTGGGGGCTCGAACCATGAATGCCTGCTCTTCAGCCAACATCTCTACCGCTACGCTATTGCTTCCTGGCATACTTTGCATATTTAGTTCTTATATGCTTTCCCACTGACTGCTAACTGTAGCTGCGCTATGGGCACGCCCACGCAAACGAGTGCACTCACGGTTAAACTTTTTTACAATTTAAAAAAAATATATAACATGTTTATTTATATGTTTTCTGTTCATAGTCTGTGGGGGCATGTGTTGTGTTGTGTTTATTCACATTTCCGTGGACTGTCGTGGGTGTTTACTTTGGGCACTTTTCCTCTTCTGGGGGCGTGTCCGCTTACAGGGCTCGGCCCACGAGCACGCCCCCTACTGTCTTACATGGACCGTGTTAGCCTTAGGTGTGATTCAGCATGCTCTCATGAATATGCATAGCATGCTGACATCACTTCGTTTAACTGCAGCCTCCGTGTATGAGTTATAACTCTTACACGGAGGCTTCGTGAATCCTGCCCTATATGTTTTCAGACTCTACCTGTGGTCTACATCTGTTTAGTCGACAAAATTTAGTCGACTACACAGACGGTCAATGGTTGTGTGAGATCGCACAATTCTCAGTGTTAGGAAATATGACATTTCTTTGACATTGTGTGATCTTGGAGTTTGAATATATAATTAGCAGAAGCTGCAGGGTGGGCTTGAACCCCACCCATACAAAAAAACTAAGTTTCAAAATTTTTTATGTTTAAAAATTTACATGCACAGAGGTTCTTGCTCAATGCATGTGTAGTAATGTGTTGACATTAAAGTTGTCAATCTTTTGCGGTGGACATTTTGACTATTGACATTTGGGCAATTTGACATTAAATCAAATCATAACACCCATATTCAAACACACACACACACACACACACACACACACTCATACACACACAAATATTTGAGTACTTTATAATATCGAAAACTAATACTGAAAACTGAAAATATTGAAGTATATATACAGTATATATATATATATATGTGTGTGTGTGTGTGTGTGTGTGTGTGTATATAAATAAATATATATATATATATATATATATATATATATATATTTATACGGGTCTACTTGAGATGTTCGAAATTTCAAAATGCCAACATTCATATGGCCGAGACCATATGATCAACATTTTGAAATGTCGAACATGGATAGCTGAGATCCCTATACAGCAGGGAACTGGGAGATTTCCATTTTCTGCACTATAGTGCAATCTTGGAGTAAGAATACTTAAGTAGCAGGGGGTGTGAGGGTGCAGCCCCCCATGTGGGGGGTGCAGGGGGGCTTGTCCCCCTGCTAAACACAGTCAGTCAAGTGTGTTTTTGTGTGCTTTACGTTATGTAGGAGATTTTTGACATTTCAAAATGTCTATCATATGGTCTCAGCCATATGAAAGCTGGCGTTTTGAAATGTCGAGCATATGAAGTAGATCCATGTATATATATATATATATATATATATATATATATATATATATATACATATATATATTTTTTTTTTTTTTTTTTGCCATATTTCATTCTTATCTACTTGAACAATATTGATCAGTTTCTTCACTGTCATACAGATAAAAGACAACTGTTTATAATCTTTGTGTTAACCTGTAACAGTGTCACCGTTTTAGGCTTTTCATCATTTACAAACATGACCAAATTACCCTCTTACAAATCAGTATTACAGTTATTTATTTTATCTGCTTGCTAATTTATTTGAAAACTAGGTAGGTAGGCCAGTCATTTGACCCTTTTCAGTGGTGACTCTGGCCAAAGAAGAGCCATGGCAGTAAGCAAATATGGTCATATCTGAAAACACACAAGGTCAACAAGTGTGAAAGTGAATAACTGAGTAAAGAAGAAGAAGAATAGACACACACACACACACACACACACACACACACACACACGTACATACAGAGACACACACGCACATACACACACACAGACACACACACATATGCAAACACACATGCACATAAGCACACACACATATATACACACACAGACCCACACACGCACGCACACACACACACACACACACACACATGCAAACACACATGCACACAAGCGCACACACGTATACACACACACACACACATGCGCGCACACACGCATGCACATACACATACACCCACACACACACACACACACACACGCGTGCACATACACACACACACACACACACACGCGCATGCACACATACACACACACACACACACACACACACGCACATAGACACACACACACACATATGCACACACATGCACACACATACGCAAACACACACATGTATACAGATACGCAAGTGCCCGCACACACATTTAAGTTTCCAGTGTCAATATAATCTCTTTATATTCTGTTCTTAACTGTAGTTAGTTCATTTTAAACAGATTATTTGCCAAGAAGAGATAGCATAGCTTAATAACAATGGTCTTCTTTGTTAAACAAAATACATAGTCTTATTGATGTTTTCTGAATTTCTCATTTTTAAAAGTCTGCTTCATTCGTTTGGTTACATCTACTGGAAATATTCCTATGAGTCCAGCCATTTCAGTTTTCTTATAAACTGGAAGTCCATTTGACATAGCACATATTTGCATACTACTTCAAATTATATAGCTGTTTTCATTCATTTAATCCTTCCATCTCTGAATAAAACTGTTCTTTGTTTTAGCCTTCATACACTACCTACCATACAAAATAACACCCTCTTCCATTTCCACACATATCATTTCAAGAAGTAAAAGGTATTCGTCTCCTCTCTTTGGGCTGAGGTCCCTGTTGCACATTTTTTTTCCTGGGGTGAAGGACAAGGACTCTGGTCGTGCTGCTATCTTCCATGTGGGGATCGGGGATTTATGACCACAACACTCAATGCATACCCAATGAGTGTAGTTCTTCTTCTTTGAGGGCATATAATGCACATAATGTCAGGCTGTCTCTCACTTCCTTCAGTGATGTAAGCCCACAGTTGATGTCTACCTCCTGGTATGAACACATCACTCACATCTCTGTAGACACCACACAGGACATTAGTGTATTTTGTGAGCTGCAAACACATGGTGCACCCCTCTCTCCCTCTCTCCCCAGAAAGAAGGACTAATAGACTCAACCCCTTCACTCCTCTCCCTTGTCAGTCAACTCCAGCAGGTGCCCAAGCTGTTAATGAAATTTGACTAGTGGTGTTGCCATTTTAGTGTAATTTGGAGGTAGTGTCAAATGTTGGGTCTTCATCACAAATGGAACGCTAATCCTGATAGACTTGCACAATCAAAAGAATGCAATAAGTAGATAAAATGGTTTTCTTACACCTTGCTAAATACAAGCTACATAAGTTTCCATCTGTTCAACTTGCTTATTATAAACTCACCAATTTCTGTATGCTGCACAAAATCACTGCTGGTGACCCGAGTAGTCCTAGGAAGGCATATGCTTAATTTCTGTTCATGATGCCTGCATTCATTCATATTTCTTTTGTGGCTAGTTTCTGACACATATTTGTTTCTCTTATTTTTCATCATATACAGCGATATGGCTCCCAAAAAATCTGGCCAAATGCTGAACTGACTACTCTGCAATACATGGCTCACACATTTACGATGCCAGGACATAGTGCTAGCACAAGTGCTTTCTGTCCATGCAGAATCACACAGGTCAAAAAGGATCTCGGCCATACCAACTCACACACACACAGACACACACACATACACACACACACACACACACACACACACACACACACACACACACACACACACACACACACACATGTATAGAAGCATTACAACTGAATGATACACAGGTGCTGCTACTGGCCCTAACAATTGATACCTGGTGATCTACTGGTTTCTCACTTGCACACACTCACTAATTTGGTGTCAGGCTTGGCTACCTGTAAAGCGATGCCCACCCTGTACAGGTGATGATGTCTGCATCCTTCCCTTTGATCGTTTTGCTTGCTTACTCAGTTTGTGCAACACATTCCATTAAAGCAAGCATCTGTTTATTTATTGGTCATTTTCCTGTTCATTTGTAAATGATTTGTTATGTACTTCTTGATCCTCATTGTATTTGTATTATGTTCC
>NC_056736.1:687603781-687718781 GCF_019279795.1 Protopterus annectens | reverse complement strand
TTAAAACCTGTTCCACATACTGAGGCCTGGCAGCTGCTGCAACGGCACCTTGTATTAACACCTGTTCCACACACTGAGGCCTGGCAGCTGCTGCAACGGCACCTTGTATTAACACCTGTTCCACACACTGAGGCCTGGCAGCTGCTGCAACGGCACCTTGTATTAACACCTGTTCCACATACTGAGGCTTGGCAGCTGCTGCAACAGCACTTTGTATTAACACCTGTTCCACATACTGAGGCCTGGCAGCTGCTGCAACGGCACCTTGTATTAACACCTGTTCCACATACTGAGACCTGGCAGCTGCTGCAACGGCACCTTGTATTAACACCTGTTCCACATATTGAGGCCTGGCAGCTGCTGCAACGGCACCTTGTACTAACACCTGTTCCACATACTGAGGCCTGGCAGCTGCTGCAACAGCACCTTGTATTAACACCTGTTCCACATACTGAGGCCTGGCAGCTGCTGCAACAGCACCTTGTATTAACACCTGTTCCACATACTGAGGCCTGGCAGCTGCTGCAACAACACCTTGTATTAACACCTGTTCCACATACTGAGGCCTGACAGCTGCTGCAATGGCACCTTGTATTAACACCTGTTCCACATACTGAGGCCTGGCAGCTGCTGCAACGGCACCTTGTATTAACACCTGCTCCACATACTGAGGCCTGGCAGCTGCTGCAACGGCACCTTGTATTAACACCTGCTCCACATACTGAGGCCTGGCAGCTGCTGCAACGGCACCTTGTATTAACACCTGTTCCACATACTGAGGCCTGGCAGCTGCTGCAACGGCACCTTGTATTAACACCTGTTCCACATACTGAGGCCTGGCAGCTGCTGCAACGGCACCTTGTATTAACACCTGTTCCACATACTGAGGCCTGGCAGCTGCTGCAACGGCACCTTGCATTAACACCTGTTCCACATACTGAGGCCTGGCAGCTGCTGCAACAGCACCTTGTATTAACACCTGTTCCACATACTGAGGCCTGGCAGCTGCTGCAACAGCACATTGTATTAACACCTGTTCCACATACTGAGGCCTGGCAGCTGCTGCAACGGCACCTTGTATTAACACCTGTTCCACATACTGAGGCCTGGCAGCTGCTGCAACGGCACATTGTATTAACACCTGTTCCACATACTGAGGCCTGGCAGCTGCTGCAATGGCACCTTGTATTAACACCTGTTCCACATACTGAGGCCTGGCAGCTGCTGCAACGGCACCTTGTATTAACACCTGTTCCACATACTGAGGCCTGGCAGCTGCTGCAACAGCACCTTGTATTAACACCTGTTCCACATACTGAGGCCTGGCAGCTGCTGCAACAGCACCTTGTATTAACACCCGTTCCACATACTGAGGCCTGGCAGCTGCTGCAACAGCACCTTGTATTAACACCTGTTCTACATACTGAGGCCTGGCAGCTGCTGCAACGGCACCTTGTATTAACACCTGTTCCACATACTGAGGCCTGGCAGCTGCTGCAACAGCACATTGTATTAAGACCTGTTCCACATACTGAGGCCTGACAGCTGCTGCAACAGCACCTTGTATTAACAGCTGTTCCACAGACTGAGGCCTGGTAGCTGCTGCAACGGCACCTTGTATTAACGCCTTTTCCACATACTGAGGCCTGGCAGCTGCTGCAACGGCACCTTGTACTAACACCTGTTCCACATACTGAGGCTTGGCAGCTGCTGCAATGGCACCTTGTATTAACACCTGTTCCATATACTGAGGCCTGGCAGCTGCTGCAACAGCACCTTGTATTAACACCTGTTCCACATACTGAGGCCTGTCAGCTGCTGCAACAGCACCTTGTATAAACACTTGTTCCACATACTGAGGCCTGGCAGCTGCTGCAACGGCACCTTGTATTAACACCTGTTCCACATACTGAGGCCTGGCAACTGCTGCAACGGCACCTTGTATTAACACCTGTTCCACATACTGAGGCCTGGCAGCTGCTGCAACAGCACCTTGTATTAACACCTGTTCCACATACTGAGGCCTGGCAGCTGCTGCAACGGCACCTTGTATTAACACCTGTTCCACATACTGAGGCCTGGCAGCTGCTGCAACAGCACCTTGTATTAACACCTGTTCCACATACTGAGGCCTGGCAGCTGCTGCAACGGCACCTTGTATTAACACCTGTTCCACATACTGAGGCCTGGCAGCTGCTGCAAGGGCACCTTGTATTAACACCTGTTCCACATAATGAGGCCTGGCAACTGCTGCAACAGCACCTTGTATTAACACCTGTTCCACATACTGAGGCCTGGCAGCTGCTGCAACGGCACCTTGTATTAACACCTGTTCCACATACTGAGGCCTGGCAGCTGCTGCAACGGCACCTTGTATTAACACCTGTTCCACATACTGAGGCCTGGCAGCTGCTGCAACGGCACCTTGTATTAAAACCTGCTCCACATACTGAGGCCTGGCAGCTGCTGCAACGGCACCTTGTATTAACACCTGTTCCACATACTGAGGCCTGGCAGCTGCTGCAACACCACCTTGTATTAACACCTGTTCCACATACTGAGGCCTGGCAGCTGCTGCAACAGCACCTTGTATTAACACCTGTTCCACATACTGAGGCCTGGCAGCTGCTGCAACAACACCTTGTATTAACACCTGTTCCACATACTGAGGCCTGGTAGCTGCTGCAACAGCACCTTGTATTAACACCTGTTCCACATACTGAGGCCTGGCAGCTGCTGCAATGGCACCTTGTATTAACACCTGTTCCACATACTGAGGCCTGGCAGCTGCTGCAACGGCACCTTGTATTAACACCTGTTCCACATACTGAGGCCTGGCAGCTGCTGCAACGGCACCTTGTATTAACACCTGTTCCACATACTGAGGCCTGGCAGCTGCTGCAACAGCACCTTGTATTAACACCTGTTCCACATACTGAGGCCTGGCAGCTGCTGCAAATGCACCTTGTATTAACACCTGTTCCACATACTGAGGCCTGGCAGCTGCTGCAACAGCACCATGTATTAACACCTGTTCCACATACTGAGGCCTGGCAGCTGCTGCAACGGCACCTTGTATTAACACCTGTTCCACATACTGAGGCCTGGTAGCTGCTGCAACGGCACCTTGTATTAACACTTGTTCCACATACTGAGGCCTGGCAGCTGCTGCAACAGCACCTTGTATTAACACCTGTTCCACATACTGAGGCCTGGCAGCTGCTGCAAAAGCACCTTGTATTAACACCTGTTCCACATACTGAGGCCTGGCAGCTGCTGCAACAGCACCTTGTATTAACACCTGTTCCACATACTGAGGCCTGGCAGCTGCTGTAACGGCACCTTGTATTAACACCTGTTCCACATACTGAGGCCTGGCAGCTGCTGCAACGGCACCTTGTATTAACACCTGTTCCACATACTGAGGCCTGGCAGCTGCTGCAACAGCACCTTGTATTAACACCTGTTCCACATACTGAGGCCTGGCAGCTGCTGCAACGGCACCTTGTATTAACACCTGTTCCACATACTGAGGCCTGGCAGCTGCTGCAACGGCACCTTGTATTAACACCTGTTTCACATACTGAGGCCTGGCAGCTGCTGCAACGGCACCTTGTATTAACACCTGTTCCACATACTGAGGCCTGGCAGCTGCTGCAACGTCACCTTGTATTAACACCTGTTCCACATACTGAGGCTTGGCAGCTGCTGCAACAGCACCTTGCATTAACACCTGTTCCACATACTGAGGCCTGGCAGCTGCTGCAACGGCACCTTGTATTAACACCTGTTCCACATACTGAGGCCTGGCAGCTGCTGCAACGGCACCTTGTATTAACACCTGTTCCACATACTGAGGCCTGGCAGCTGTTGCAACAGCACCTTGTATTAACACCTGTTCCACATTCTGAGGCCTGGCAGCTGCTGCAACGGCACCTTGTATTAACACCTATTCCACATACTGAGGCCTGGCAGCTGCTGCAACGGCACCTTGTATTAAAACCTGCTCCACATACTGAGGCCTGGCAGCTGCTGCAACAGCACCTTGTATTAACACCTGTTCCACATACTGAGGCCTGGCAGCTGCTGCAACGGCACCTTGTATTAACACCAGTTCCACATACTGAGGCCTGACAGCTGCTGCAACAGCACCTTGTATTAGCACCTGTAACACATACTGAGGCCTGGCAGCTGCTGCAACAGCACCTTGTATTAACACCTGTTCCACATACTGAGGCCTGCCAGCTGCTGCAACAGCACCTTGTATTAACACCTGTTCCACATACTGAGGCCTGGCAGCTGCTGCAACGGCACCTTGTATTAACACTTGTTCCACATACTGAGGCCTGGCAGCTGCTGCAACGGCACTTTGTATTAACACCTGTTCCACATACTGAGGCCTGGCAGCTGCTGCAATGGCACCTTGTATTAACACCTGTTCCACATACAGGTTAATAACAGCAGTATTTTTTTCTAAGCACCTTCACGTCTGTATTCCAAATGGTATTGAAAGTGAAGTCAAAAGGGAACACCGAGTACACAAGTACACTTTATTTGTTCATGAAGAGCTCCACCATGTTTAATTGCTTAATTAGCATATATATCAGTTACATATGCCTTCTTTAGCATATTCTGACACTTACCTTTGTTTTGACAGAGGGCATGAAGTGGAGCTCGTTAATGAATACTAAATAGTATGTCGTAGTGTGCAAATCACGCACAAGATAGCAGCATTAAGTGCAGGCATTCTACGAATCCAGCTTCTTTCTCCCTCTATTCAGTAAATTTGTTACCAATATTCCACCCTTCATCATTCATATCACTGCACAAACATTTGTCCTACCTGCAGTCCTACTCCAAAACTATCAGTAAAGCTGCTACAAGAAACTTCTAGGAAAAAATGCAGTACCACTACAACCCTGACTTTCATTCACTACAGCCAAAGCCACTTAAGCTAGGCTGCTCTACATTAAGTGGCACCCTTATCCATATATTCATCTCTACACTTAGCTCCAAAAACATCCTACCTGTTTTCATGCATTCCTTGATCACACGTTACCTACTCCTTTGTCAGAAACAACTAGTGTCCAATTCCTAACAGTGGCCCCCTTGTAAAATTTTTGAAAAGCTGGTATGCAAAAAATACTGGAATATATAAAAAATATGACCCTCTATCAGACAAGCAGTATGGCCTTGACCCATAGACAGCATATTAACTGCCTTACACATTTTAACTAACCAAATATTCTACAATACGGAAAATGGCCTTCTAACTGGAACCACATTCCTTTACCTCAAATGGGCATTCAAAAGCACTGATCATGACATCTTACTTCAAAAATTATGTAACTTCAGTTTTTCCATAAAAGGTGGCACAATGGCTTTCTAGCTAGCTATCTGTAAGAATCTTTATAGTCTGTGCCAACTACAGGCATTCAAACATAGACTCACAGAGTTCTAAAGGAGTCTCACAGAGATCATTCATGTGCCTTTTATTAATAATCCATCCTATGACCTATCCAACATTTGCAGATATTTAGCCCACAAAAGAGGCCACCGCAGCAAGATGATGCAAACATCTAAATCATTATCTGTACACACAAGAACACTGTTCCTTTTTAACATTCTGATTTCCGAATTCCTAGAGGAAAACATTTCAAATAATATATGTGGATTTGTGGCTAACACACCATGGAATGATTACCACTGCCTCACACTTTCAATGCTGGTTTCCAGTACAGGCCAGATCAAATCTTCTTCTTAATTCCTTACTCATCAGAATATTGAAATTTGACATCCCTTCCCCACTTTCTTCTAAACTTTTTACTCCCTCTCAGATCTATAACTTATAAAGCCAATCCAAACCTGGTCCCTCCTTCCAAACCCCTTCTCTCAAACTGCACTCTGCCAGCCGTTACTTGCCTGTACTGGCCCCAGAACTATGGCAGTCATTTCCTCTTGTTTTAACTGATCACACAAAGTACTTCCTGTTCAGGGCACAGTTCAAACAATTCCTAATAAACCTGTTTGAATGCAGCTGTACATCTAGGGGACATTTCACACAAACCAATATCTACAGCCAGTAGTGCCTTTACCTCCCATACATCTGATCCACCTGATGAAGTTATTTGATTCATCTTACCACATAATTACTGCTCTAAACACACTACACATATAATCTAATCGCTTTCATCTTACCGGTCTCAATTAGTTTTCTTAACCTAACAACTTCTGCTATGGGGCAGCCACGGTGGTGCAGCAGTTAGCATTGCCACCTCACAGCAAGAGGTTCTCCGGTTCGATTCTTGGCTGGAGTGCCTTCTGTGCAGCGTCTGATTGTCCTCCCTGTGGTCCCATGAGTTTGGTCTGGTTTCCTCCCACATCCCAAAGACATGCTGTAGGTGGATTGGACACTCTAAATTGGCCCTAGGTGTGTGTGCCTTCTGTGGAAGGTTGGGCACCAGGCTGGCAACTCAACACTGTAAAACTCCACTGCCAATCATGAGAGGACAGTTGATCTGCTGTGGCGACCCCTAACCAGGAAAAAGCCAGAAGAAGAAGAACCTAACAACTTCTGCTCATATCTGAATCACTTTTGCTTCTACTTTAACTCTAGTCCCCCTTTATTATTCCACTTACATAACTGTACATATATTAGGTTTGTTAGGTCTTCTATGTATGTGTAGTTTATCAGATTGTCTGTACTTGCTCATAAATGTAAACCATTATTATTTGTATACATACGTTGTTTTGTAACATTATGATATAACCCATGGTAAGCCTGTAACTGGTCATTGTCTGATCAGCGTTTTATCCCAATAAATACATTTCAATATATAAATAAATAAATAGAACATATTGCTCATCCCTTAAAAACAAACTACACACTAGAAACACTATATGAGCCATGAAATCAGGAAAGAATGCATCTACAGAAATCGTTGTATGTCTTAGAATCAATAGAAAAAGCCTTTTACAGAACTGCCTATGCTTCCTGGAAAATACTAGCTCAAAAACTTCCAAGTTCAAGTAATTTAATTTAAAGTCCTTTCATAAGTTATTAAAAACACATCTTGCAGACACATCCAAATGCATCTGCTACATCAGTCCTGTTCTAAACAACATAGGTGGGAAAAACAGAAGACACACAGTTCTTAGCTGAAAGTGTTTAATAAAATTGAGCGCTTTCATCTGTATGTATCAACAAGACTTCTTCAGAATACAAAAAAAAAAAAAAGACAAATCAAGCTATTTAGAAATCCCTCTACCCATCACATGACCTTAATTAGCCAATAAGCAAATAAACATATATAAAGCTGTGACAAGTCATCACTTAAATAACAAAAACAATTTCCATTAATAAATTATCAAGGTTACACTAAATATGAACACAGTTTTAATATGCTAATAATAGACAAAGTCCCCCAGATTTACTAATCTGGCATGCAGGACTAAGTTAGTCCTGCACGTAAGCGGCAGTTTAAGAGGAGGACGGCAGCGCACCATGCATATTAATGAAGGCACGCTGCCTGAGCTCCAAATCCTGCACTGAGTGTGGATGAGTGCAGGGGGTGTGTCTGAGAGCAGAGCTCTCAGAATAAACATGCCCCTGCAAAGTAGAACAGAAGAAAGTGTAAATAAATGAGCGAGACAGCTCATAGGTGTCTGCATATCCCCACCAACAGTCCCCATGTGTTCAACAGCAACAGTACAGTGAAATAAAATGAAGAAACACTTGTATTTATTTTTTTAAAACCCCAAGTATAGCTAACCATAGGTGCGCGGGTTTGCCCATCGCTTAGCTACAGTTAAAGCAGCTTAAAAGGCTGAAGAGGATAACAAGGAATATATATGCAAATGAAGCAGCACAGCAATAGTGTAGTGATTAGAGCATCTGCCTAATGAACAGGCATTCCTGGTTCAAGTTCCACTGTAGCACATACCATTTTCCTGTGAAATCTGTATATGAACATATATTTACATCTTTTTGCTGTATAACCTACTAAATAACATTTAAATGTGAATTGGAGTACTGCATTAAATGCACATGTGAAGTGTCAGTGTCATAATGAATAAGGCACTAGTAAACAGGTTTAAGCACAAATAAGCAGTAGTAAGCATATATAAGCACTAGTAAGTGTGTTTAAGTGCGTTTGCTTGGGGGTAAGCATTGCCTACACAGATTAAGCAAAGTAGAAGCTAACTGAGTGTAAGAAACTGTAACCGGAGGTTAGCAGTGCTTACCATCATGCAAACCAGCGCATATCCGCTTACAACTGCTTTAAAGTGCCTTAATCACTCTGGATCCAATGGCCCATGTTTTGCCCAGCAACAAAATAAACTGCCTCTGCAAGGTTCAAACTCAGGACCCTGTACACTACAGTCACAGTAGTTAACCACTAAGCCATTATAGCAATAGACATGCATGCGGTATCAGCAAACTAATTCTCACCAAAGGAAAATCAAACCAAACATGTGAACTGAATCTATTTACAGTGTGAAGTGGTATAGCCTGCTACATAACATAAATATGTGAACTGGAGTACTGCAGTAAGGCCAGATGTGAGGTGTTATTGCAATAATGTGTTGAAGTTCCCAGGACCCCATACAGCATACATACACATGAATCAAGGATACAAGACACATATATAACATGAAATGAAGACGACATCAATGCCAAAAGGCAAATATCATGCAAATTGAATATTAAGCACCACTAAGCGTTGCACAGCACTGCTACCCAGACTACTGGCAGGATACTATCAGTGGGAGAAACAGTGTCAGCCTGCAAAGTCTAATCTTAAACAAATGCATGTTCATCCCTAGCGGGATGACCCCAAAAATTCTGCTAAAAAGAGTCCTCGGGGTAACATACCATGCCTTACAGGTAAGCAAAGAAGGATATGTATGTTCGAGGACTGAATGTGTGGGAACCCTGAAGATCCATGGGGTGAGACAATGTACATGATGGGTCCCAAGAAGTGGTGAGTGGGCAATGCGTAGTGGTGTGGTGAGATTCAGATGGAACCTGTAGGAAGGATGATTGATATGGAGGAGGGAGGGGGTGGAGGGAATGATGGGTAAGACATTATGGGCCGAGGCATGCTGGGGTTGGACGGACCCATTCTAATGGGACCACCCCATGGATGTAAGCGAGAAAGGAGGGGAGGGCCGGAAGATAACTGAGAAATACCATTTCCCATGGCAAAGCACAGTATGAGTAATATGTATGTTGCATAACCCATGGAATAATATATATATATATATATATATATATATATATATATATATATATATATATATATATATATATATAGAAACTGCCATGAAAAATCATATATATATATATATCTATATATATATATATATATATATATACATATATGATGTAGAGTACTGCAGGAAATGCATATGTGAGGTGTCAGTATCATTATGCATAAAGCAGTAGTCAGGTTAAGCAGCAAGAAGCTGTAGTAAGCATATGTCATCACTAGTAAGTGAGTATAAGGCCGTGTGCGTGGGTTTGCGTGAAGGTAAGCACTGCTAATTTCCAGATACAGTGTCCTACACCCAATAAGCCTCTAAATTGCTTAACCTGTGTAGGCAGTGCTTACCCCCATACAAACCCACTTACAACTGCTCAAAAGTACCATAATCACACTGTAGCCAACGGCCATTGTTCTGCCTAGCAAAAAAATAAACTGCCTCTGCAAGGCTCAAACTCAGGATTCTGCACCCTATAGTCATAGTAGTTAACCACCAAGCCATCATAGCAATAGACATGAATGAGGTATCAGCAAACTAATCCTCACCACAGGAAAGTCAAACCAAACATGTGAACTAAATCTATGTACAGTGTGATGTTGGATAACCTGCCATAGAACATAAATATGTGAATTGGAGTACTGCAGTAAGCATAGATTTGAGGTGTTATTGTAATAAAGTGTAGAAGTCCCCAGGTCCCCATACAATGTATGTACACATGAATCATGGATACCAGGCACATATATAACCTGTAATGAAGAATAACTCATTGCCAAATGGCAAATATAGTGCTAATTAACTATTAAACAATGCTAACTGCAGCACAGCTCAAGTTAGTAAGTGTAAGCAATGTGTAGGTGAGCCAATTCAATCTGTCTATTGGTATACCTCTTTAAGCAGTGCCAACCTCATATAAG
Source organism: Protopterus annectens (assembly GCF_019279795.1). Lineage (NCBI taxonomy): Eukaryota > Metazoa > Chordata > Ceratodontiformes > Protopteridae > Protopterus > Protopterus annectens. The sequence goes on along the minus strand of NC_056736.1, from coordinate 687,708,600 downwards.
CAGGTTTGCCCATAGCTTAGCTTATTCAAAACTGACCAATCATGGGGAAGTGTGGGAAAATGGCCGTATTTAACCCCCACAGGCAGGAATGCGACTCATAACTGGTTGCAGCTTCCTACTGCAGGCAGAATGGCTGGTGTGGGTGAAGGTACTCGATTTAGAGTACAGCGCTGGGGCATCCAGGAGTGAAATATCATGGTATGGCTCCTGGTAAAACACCATGATCAGAGACTACTGCAGAGCCAGTACCAGGGCTCGCAGTATAAAATGGAGGCCTGGGACAGTCTCGCCCATGAGCTCACCAGTGCCACAGGTATCCCCCGGACTGGTGAGCAGGTCAGGCACCACCATGCTGACCTGAAATGGTGGAGGGGGAATGTACTGGAACAGTAGATCCAGGAGTCTCGGCAGATGCCCAATGCCCCAGGACTAAGTACTTATTCTACTAAGTAGTAAATAATTGCCTAGCTTGTGTATACTATGGATAGGTATGGCTAAATATCACTGCATTTCTCTCACAGCTGCAGATGAGCAGGCTGCAAACCAGCAAGCCCATGATGCTAGGCTGCAAAGGCTGCGTCGTGAGGCAGGTTAGTAATCAGTCTGCATGTACTGTTATAACAAATAAATATAAGAGCATTAGAAAGTGTTGTACCAGTAGAAATAAATGTGTAATAATCTGTGAATAAAGGTATAACCCCTGGAGTGCTTCTGTTTACTCTTCTCTCATATTTTGGTGATCTGTTCCATACTATAAATAGTAATGTTGTATCTTAAACAGTGTCACCCACACCATGGTATGCAGATAAAATGGGCATGAAGTCCTGCATAACAATGTTGGAAGTGCCAAGAGGTCAGTTATATTGTACAAGTTAGAGAGACTTAGATAGAAAACAGTTGAAAACTTTACATCAATTCCCTTATAGCACAGTGTACTGTGATGTTAGCTATAATATTTTGTCACACACAGCAGGGGGTTGAATCCTGAGAGTGCTACTAAGTTGTATGCATAATCATACCCCACAGCTGTACAGATTTTGATATAATGTTCGGATAGAAAGCTGTATGCATGCTTACACCCAACAACAATACAGAATTTGCTAGAATTTTCAAAATGTAAGTTGTATGCATAATCATACCCCACAACTGTTCTAATCTTCCAGCATGTCCAGATAAATGGCCCATATCACCAACTTGGTACCCTGTTCCCCTGAAAATCCAGTGTGATATTCCAAGAATTGTAGGCAGCTGTCAATGACATATAACTGATATTCAAACGTGTACATAGTCAGAGAATGTATATGGAAACAAGCCTGTCATTCTAGCACCTCACCCAAAGTGTATGACAGCAACTCTCAACATATGTTGCATTAATACCTGCAGCCTGTCACGCCTGTATCTAAGACACAGGTCATGTATATAATAATTTATAAACATACCAGTGTACAGTATAAGGCCATTGTGTAGTGTAATAATACATGTAAGGGAAAAACCACTGCAGTGACTAAGAATGTTGTGAAAACTACAAGTATATATTAGTCGCTAATTGAACTCTCTCTCTCACCCCTACCATATGTGCATAATAATCCAATGACACTCCTCAACTGGTATGTGTACACTCCAAACTTTTGATGGGACATATGTCCTAATGGTTTATAAATATTCACATTTGTTTCTGTGCATGTGCCATGTGAAAATACACCCATATTGGAGGCCTGTTGCCATCAGTGAAACCCACATGCTCCTGTAATGGCCACTGTTGTTCCATATATGTATGTGTTCTGCTTGCTCTGCAACTGTGTTAAATCTGGTGTCTTGGGTTAATGGGAATACTTATGCATGCTGTTATAAATAATCCTGAATGTTGTTGACTGTTACTAACCCATACCTGTCATAAACTTGTGACAATACAGCTCGTATGGGAAGGCCGGTCCCAGCGGACCCACCTGTCCCACCTCAGCTGGCCATGGCACTGGGCACCAGCACATCTGGGACCTCCTCCTCCATGAGCCATGAGCCATCTTTGGGTGGAACCATTGCAGGGGATGGGGCTCACCCCCCCCCTCAGAGCGGGTGTGGAGGGGAACCTGTCAACAGGTCCGGGTCGTGGTGCATAAGGAGCTCGATCTGGAGTATCGAGAGTGGCTATGCCAGCTTGAGGGCTTAGTGGCACTATTAGAGGGTGAGCCTTCCCCTCCTACACAGCCCCCAGCACAGCCACCTTCAGGGCTGCGAAGGTGCAGTGTTGACTGCCCATGGGTGGGGACCTCGGTCCCACTGTTTCCAGTTGGGGGCTCATGGGCTTGCGACTTCCAAACACACCTCCCCATTCAAGGTGTTTACCCACCACATGTGTCATATACTGGCCCTGTATGCATCTTGTGTGTCTTGTCTGTTAACCTACCCAACCTACCTCCCCAAATATACCTACTACCCCTCCCCAACATCCCACTCTCACCTGAAAAAAAGGGCAATTTGTTCCCACAAAAACATCTCGCCCCATAAATAGCTGTCCATTTTGCACACGTGTCCACCAGACACATGTAATCTGGTCTAATTGGCATCACAATTAATATATGTTGTCCTCACCCCTCTCCCAGGGGTAGTGTATATGTGCAACTGTTGCTGTAGACGAAATGGGCAGCTATGGACCTTTCCTATACCCTTCCTGCACATGCCTAGCTATTTTCCCTCATGTCTTTCCCTCTTTGTGCACCATTTTTCACCACTGTCCTATCAACCCCTTTTTCTTTTCTTTTAAAGGAATTAGCATGGGGTAAGGTAAGCAGCAGTAAGCACTGTTAATCAGCGGTAAGCGGGTTTGTGTGGGTGTGCCCAGGGGTAAGCTATGCCTACACAGGTTGAGAAATTAGAGGCTAACTGACTGTAAGAAAACATAAGCGGAGGTTGGCAGGGCTTACTGTCATGCAAACTCACGCAAACCTGCTTACAACTGCTTAAAAGTGCCTTAATCACTCTGTAGCCAATGTCCCTTGTTCTGCTCAGCAACAAAATAGACTGCCTCTCCAAGGCTCGAACCCAGGACCCCTGCACTCCATACACAAAGTGAGTTACCACTAAACCATGACACATATACATAACCTGAAGTTTTCACAAACATATCATGCAGCACAATCAGTCAACAGTGCAGGAAATGTATTATTATCACACCACATAACCTGTTAATGCAAGAAGTCTGGACAAAGTATGACACACTGTGGGTACAAATAGGGATATATTTCAACTAATGCTCTGATACACTTAAAATGTTGCTAGTTACACAGTCATATGTATTAGAACACACATGTAGAAGGAGCTGAAGTCTAAAATACAAAAGCGTTGCCACTAGTTACTAACTTCAATGCTGCGATCATCCATGACAATTGCCAAGTGAATGAGGAACAGGCCAAAATATGAGCCGAACATGCATGGACATATGGACAGATATATATCTGTAAATGTAGACAGATAGACAGATATATGTAGATATATATATATATATTAATGTATGACTCACAAATAATCATATTACAGCAGTTGTATATAGATGCATACATATATTCATATGTATGTATATGTATATGTATATATATATATATATATATATATATATATATATATATATATACATAGATATATATATACACACAGATGTATATATCTATAGATACATAGATACATATATATATATAAATATAGCCATATGAGATATATATAGGTACATACACATACACACACACACAAAAGGTATCAGTAGCCATACATATGTAGAAGTAATGTGGAAGTACTGGGTGCAAAGTATATCCCTCAGCCACAAGCCCTTCAACTGGCACCTGTGAAATGTGCAGTGTGACAACCATTCCCACAAATGAGAATACTGACATTAAACATATACCCACCCACAATTCAAAGGACATGACACGACACACAGGTATGCATACACAGATAACCTTTATTCGTGTACTATACAATAATGTATACCAGTACTGACACTGCATAAGGTTTGAAATATGCAATCAGTCATGAATGCAAGGCCCACACAAAACAGTAGATGCAAGCAATGTGTATATATATCATACTATGCTGTCCAGGCCAAGGCCTTCAATTAGTGCAACAGTAGAAACAGGATTTGCCTTCAGAATACATAACAATCAACAATTACAGATATAGTTCAGCAGCCTGCAATTACACCCTGTAGTCAAGCCCTAAGGGGAAACGTAGCACTTGTGTTAATGTCACAGTATCTTGTACATAACATTGCTTAACCTAACATCTCACTATCACACTGAATGACCCTCTTCTTAACAGTTATATCACTGAAAAGGTGCCATAGCCTAGGTTAATGGCATAGACCCCCCCACCATAAAAGGCTGTACAAGGGCAAGGAACACTGTGTACCACACACTTACCTCTGGAATGTACAAGGGCACATATGTGTTCACCAGCTGTTGCCCCGAAATAAATGGACTTGGCCCAACAGTTGGTGTGGGAGTCCATGACATGACTGGGATGATAGCAGTAATGCTAGCGGTAAATAATAATTGGCCATTACCTAACAACCCTTCCTGTATCACAGCAGGACAAAAACTGGCATATATGTGGAGGACAGAGGCAGGAACATAGGGCCATATCTGCATTATTGCTGTTACACACCTTGGAAATTGCTGGTGTTACAGGAATCGTTGCAGCATACCCTTATGCAGGTATACGACATTGAAATACAAATGGATGTAGCCATGTACTGATAGCACTCAACAGACAGAATGCCACAGATATATTTGGGACAATACCTGTGTGGTGCACAGACAAAACCTAACAGCCAATCCCCCTAGTATCATATGGATAGGCCCACAGTTGAGAGCTATGCAGACAGACAACATTCCATGAAAAAGTACCATGCACACAAAAACCCTGTAAGAACAGCAAGATACATTGTACACAACAACATTACTCATGTTGTCTGTAGGTCTGGAACCTTACCCAAATGTGGATTTGGCCTGTGTCTGCCGGTTCTGCTGTAAGAGGTATTGCTACCTGCTGTCTGTAACACTGATGTCCACACACAGGAAGGATGTCAGCCATACTGTAAAGGTGAAGGGACAATGCCCACAGAAGGCAGCAATTTACAGTACAGGGTTGCCATGACAGTGGTTATCTAAAGTACTACACAGCAGGCTGCATGCAATTAGCAACTGGTGGACACTGACTGATGCAGGGGCCACCATCTGATCATGTGCAATACCAACAAAAGCATGCTGCAATCTTTTCAAACCAGCTCAATCACTCTACTGGAGAGACAGAGAGAGAGAGAGAGAGAGAGAGAGGAAAAAAATTAACCTTCAAGAAAATTCACAAAGCTCAGAGTTATGTTACAGCAGAAACAACATAACAGGTATGTGAAACAAATATGCATTTACTGGCATGTAGATTATGGCAATAATAGAATGTATACTGTGAAAGGATGTATATGTGCCATCAGTACATGTTCCTGTAATGATGTTGTGCACAACAACTGCACTGGACAGTAGTATCAGTCCCTGTGGGCAGTGGGACATACCTGTCAAATGTGCAGACCAGCAGTGAATGGCAAAGATGTGACCCATTATATCTGTGTTCTGTAAATTACTGTGGCCAACGGCTGGTGGGGGTATTAATACTGCCATGATAAACACATGGGTGAGAGACTACACCACCTGCAGGACAGTCATGTTAAAGTGTAGCATAGCACGCCCAACTGCCATAGCAGTATAATATGCTTATCTAATGTTTGTCACCATATATACCCCCCTAATGTTAGTCTGTGTTCACATGTGACACCTGTCTGTGTTGCAGCAAGGCAGAACAGTTCAGCCGTGAAGTAAAGAGGGTACATGAGTGTAGTCCAGATGTTCGTATGCACCCCACATACAGATACATATATGTGTGATACATATTCACAGCTGTGTATGTGTACAGAACCTCAGATAGTTATACATGTATATAGGTATATAAACACAAAATGATATTTACACACACACACACACATATATATATATATATATATATATATATATATATGTGTGTGTGTGTGTGTATGTTTATGTCAACATATGTATGTATATATATATATATATATATGTGTGTGTGTGTGTGTGTGTGTGTGTGTGTGTGTGTGTGTGTGTGTGTGTGTGTGTGTGTATAGATATAAAAATATATATATATATACATGTCAATACATTTCCCCTGACATGACATGTGTGGGAGAACATCACACATCAATGCACAGCATACCTACACACCAGTACATGGCTGCAAGATGGAGTGTGGAGTGAGGTGTGTAACCCATGTTGGGAACACATTGCAATTGTATGAGATGGTGGGATATATATGTTGGTGAAGGGTATTAGGCACATATTGGTATGTAGGTCTGGTTGGGTGACAAACAAGACAGCATACAGGGCTGGTATATGACACATGTGGTGGTTAAACACTGTGGACGGGTAGTTACATTTGGAATGTGGAGGCCATTGATCCCCCACATGGGAGCAAAGGGAACATGGTGCCCACCTATGGACAGTCACAACAGCATCTACATGGACATAAAGGTGCCTGGGCTGTGTGCTGGGCAGGAGGGACATGCATGTTGAACCTTGTGTATGTGTATTGCATGGCTCCAGTTGATGTAGCACATGTCCCATGTCTCTGTGGAGCTCCCTATGCCCAATAACCATGATCTAACTGGGTGATAGACACATGTCTGTGTGTGCTCCATAGGGGGGAACACCATCCCTGAGGTGGTTCCACATGAAGGTAGTGATGGAACAGTAGATAATGAGGTTCCATGGTGGACCACGGATGTGATGTGGACTAGTAACATGTGCACATTAGGTTGGAGTGGTGTTCCTGCTGGCAAATAAGCCCTACACATACTGGTGTGTAACTGTCATGGAACATATATGGGCTGTAATAGTCCACACAATCCCAGAACATGTCCAACAGTATGCATAGATATCCCCATTACTACAGAATGGCAGATGTGTAGCAATCACATAGCAGGCCTACCACATGCATATGTGGAAACATAGTGGCAGTGACAATGGCATGCAGGTGAAATAACAGCCCTGCAACTCTAGTGTTCCCACAGGGAGCATGTCTATAACCACATAGCAGAAAGTGTTGTACAATACAATATATGGCCCAATGGTACACATACCGGACACATACCACTAGCGCAGTGTGAACATTATGTTGGACCTGATATGGTGGCAGGAGACTGACATGTGTATTGTATTATGGTAAACTTGACATATGAGTTGCTCAGACATATTCCCATCATTATGTCTTTCAGGGAGTATGGCACACCCGAGGAACCCCACCTACAGTGCTGCTGAGGAGGAGATCATCATCCACCAGCATCATCCAAAACTATCAGCTGTTGTTCTCATGGACAAGGATGGACCAGCAGGAGAGAACAGCCATGTGGACTGATGTGGTCCGCAGGGTGAATGAGGTGTGGATGAACAGCTGCACTTATGAGCAGGTCCGCCACCATTGTACTGACCTGCTCCAGCAAGTATGGCGTCGTGCTGCCATGCGGGGTCACCACCTTGCATCGGGGGGGCCATAACATCCATCCCCCCTCACCAGAGTGGAGGAGCTGCTCATCAGCCTGGTAGCACCTGGCCACCTGCAAGAGCTCCAGACATATACAGTCATGGAGGTGGGTGCTACTCACACACCACACATTGAGCATGCAGGTAAGGTTCCAGGGCATATCAATAGACTACTGTAGTGTACGCATCTGTACAGGTAGACCATGCATATGTGAGATGTGAGATATGTTGCTGTGTAGTACCAATAAGCAGTAATGCATAAACTGTAGTACTGTGGACTTCAGCTGTTGTTGTACTGTAATATTGCAGCCACCCTGTAGCAATGCCACAGCTAAGGCCACTGACATCAACTCTATCCCACGTCAATGTAGGTACCTCTGGGATACCAGCAAGGCAGCGGCCGGATGCAGGTGAGTATGGTTTAAGGTTATGACTGGCAATTCACTGTGCATGTCATAGCTAAGGTGTAGGCCATGTACACATCTAACACACCTACCCATAATGCATGCTGTACATGTGCACTGACACAGCACACACCTTACTAATGGAATTACCATCCTCAAACACATGCAATACACAGTCCATCTCAGACAACTGTGGCTACACTCCAGTGCACATTGCCCAGGCACAGCTGACATCTGCCCAACATACACAGCTATGTCATACACAGAGCAGTTGAACATGCTACATATAATGACATCCCATTCCCTCTGCTAACACATGCTCCAGGGTCCTAAACATAATCATCACATTGCACAGAACATACTGGAGGGATAGAGCCCTGTCCTGGGGAATCCCCACACTCTGGAATGGACTACCCATACATGTCAGGCAATGCTACTCATCGACCCTCTTGACAGAAACACTTGGCAATTGGATGGGGAATGGGAATACACCCTGGATACCATGTCTGTTCCACAGCCTGACAGAGGCACAGGGGAATAACATTAGTGGGTGGTGCATGGCAGGGAACCCCTGTGGTTAGGCTTATGCAGGCCCCAGGACCAATAGGCCAGTACTCACCTATGAACCTATGTGTACCACAGGCAACATCAGCCAGGGCCCAATCATGGTCAATAATGGTCTCTACACTCACTATAGGTACAGTACATTGTCTCTATGGATGGTCTCATGGTAGTCTACGACTCATACATGCACTACTGATGATGACATATGTGAATACATATCAAGTATTCACTAAACATGTGTCCACATGTGATCCAGGAACATACAGAGGCTGTGAGCAGCAGTGGAAACACACCTGACACACACAGACACATCCTGCAATGGTGTGCACACCTGTAAGTTATGGTGCACAGTACATGTCAGGGTGCTGAGTAGATGCACAGCAATGCTGTGGACATGGGTGCAGTGGGTTCCAGGGGGAGGGCCATCACCTACAAACAGAAGCCATGCATCACAGCCATGTATAATGGTAATAGGGGTTGACTGCAGTTGCACTGCATGCTGTTGAGCCCCACATGTCTTGCATGCTGACATGTGTGTAATTACAGGTATGTGTGTGATACTGTACTGCACCATCACCTGCTATTGTGTGTGTTATGGGGTTGTGGGAGCTGTCTGTATGTGCTGTCTGATGTAGTGTATGGGTTGCCATGTATGTCAACTGCATGTGTGTATGTCTGTGTGTGTGGTCATGTCTGCACAAACACGTGTGTGTGTGTGTGTGTGTGTGTGTGTGTGTGTGTGTGTGTGTGTGTGTGTGTTTGTGTATTTACTGTTTAGTGGTGTTGTACAGGTCTTACAGTCTGTTCCCTGTTTTCCCTTTACAGGTGTAGAGGTGGGGCTGGGTCCGCTCTGCAGGGAATCTGATGTCACTGATACAGACAGTGACCATGAAGATAGGTGTGTTGAGGCACAGGAAGTGTCATCAGGGGCTGCCGCTGGGCCACCAATTGACAACCCACATGTATCCACACCATCCACGCACACAGTCACACTGTCTCTACACACCTCATCACCATTGGCCCTAGCTGAGGGACAGCCTACGGTTGGCCTGGGCCAGGACAGTGTGGTATCTATGGCACATGTGTCAGGACACCGCAGCCATAGCCAGATGTCTGGTGGGATATCACATAGGCAGATGTGCAGGGGTGCTCGTAGGAGCATTCCTGGTCATCATGCCCCTGGCAGACGTGCCATATCTATTTCAAACACACGTATGTTCCAGACTGTCATGGAGGCACAGGCACGAATGGAGCGGTACATCAGGCAGGGTCTAAGGGCGCAGAGGGTTCATCACACCTCTGTAACTGACAGCATCTGTGATCTAGCAGGTGCCATCCATAATTACACCAAGGTCATGGATAGACGGTGGGGTGCGACATTGGAACTCATCCACAATGTCATGTCCATGCATCCGGACAGGGTGAGACGGTTGCGATGGCCATGTGGACATATGCCAGCAACACCAGCAGTTGGAGGTCACCGTGGATGTCCAAACAGTCACAGCCTCTCCCATAGTGGCAGTACCAGCCCCAGCACTGTGGGGGGTGGCTGTCCACAACCCGTCATAGTAGTCCACATGCACATGGCCCTGGCCAGTCCCAGGAGGGACCTGGATCCAGTGGATGTCTGTCAAACCCAGGGGACAGTACTCGGTCTGGCTCTGTACCTGATACTGCTTGTAGCACCCCTGCCAGGCTCAGGTCCCGTGTCCGTGGCCAGAGATGGTGAACTGTAAACCCTGCCAGGTACAGTCTGCAGCTGTCCCACAATTAACTGTATAGGGCAGCCACATGGAGGAACTGTGTGCATGCAGACACACACTCATCAACAACAAACCTAGGGAAACCACATACCTGCACACACATCACCAGTGGCCCATAACAATACTCAGCCCCCACACACACACACACACACACACACACACACACACACACACACACACACACACACACACACACATGTTGTCAATTGTATGGCTCAGCCTAGGCCTCTGGCAAACCAACAACACACCCTGTGCATATGATGATACCTGTGCCACTCCCTGACATCTATAACATCAATGCAGGGACAGGCTAACATGGTTCTGATGCACAGGGTGACTGTACAACAGTGTAGCAATGGAATGATGTGTAGCATGTCATCAGCAGTAAAGTGAAATGCTAATATCTTGGAAGGTGTAGCTGTGCAGCCATGATGCATCATAGCTTTAATTAACAATGTTGTATTGCTGTCACCAGTATCTGTTCTGATTGTGTTGTGTTTGTCCATGTGCCACATGGCTGATGGGTGTAGTGGTGTCAGCAGGCCTTCTACAGTCAACACCAATAAGTGTAGTGGATGGTACACATGCCATGGTTGGGTACAACACACAGTGCCTTTGGTTAGGATGCAGTACAGTTACAGGACTGTGCACATGGAGGTAAGTCCCCATGCAGGTAACACATCTGTTGCACATGTAATCCCACCAAGACAGGATAGACACAACCACACAGTACTATATATGCAGTTTGCAATGTGGATGACATTGAACATGCTAACAGCAGGGTATATGTCCCTCTCCCCACTCTACTGCGATCCTCACCTAAATAACATGTGTGTGCCAATGCCGGTGGCATAGCCCTACCCTTAGGAGGGTGTGAGGCACTCAACTACTGTGAATGGTATAAACAACAACTAACAACCTGATTACATACACTGTACAGTATTACAGACAGCAATGTGGGGGGATAGACACAACAGTAACTGCAATTATGGCAGTAGTGTCCACAACCACCACACCCAGTGAGTTATAGCAACCACAGTAGTGCTGCACACCTCAACAGTGTGGAGGAGGACATTAACACATCTATGACCTGTGAAGGACTGTATGCCCATGGGATCGCACCTGTGGTATGTTGGCATATGCCAAGCAGTCCTGGTGGAAACATATCCTGTGAACGGAGGTAGATCCCGTAACAACTACACACATTCCTACAAGCAGGATGGTGTGCAAAAGCCTGCTATGATCTACATAGGCATTGTGCACCTCCTAACCCTCATCTATACTTGTCATGATTGGGTTGAGGAGGTATACCAGGTTCAGGTTGTATTCTCTGTCTTTGACAAGTCCAACATTGGTGGGGTCCTGTGTGTTGAGATAACCAGTGACAATGGCCATGGGTTCATTGTTGGTATGTTCCATGTTCCTGCAGACCATGGTCATCCGGCTACTGGGTGGTAGGCCCCAGCTGACATGGTGGGTTTGTGGATGTCCCTGCCAACATTGGTGAATCCATTGTCAGGTGTAGGGCTATTGGATTGTATGAGGGATCCCAGCTACTTACTGCACCTGCCCAGGGGGTTCCCCCAAGCATGACTTGTCACTTGACTGCACTGCATGATATGTTAGTAATGCCAGCCTTACATCCTACAGGTGGGATGGAGTATTGTTAACATGTACTGCCCTTGTCGTGTAAGGTCCTGCTTATGGCATCTGCTAAAGTTGGTATTGTATTGCAGGCCAGACGCATTTGGCTGGGGGGATACCTATCCTTGCCAGATGTATGTTGTTTGGATCTCTCAAACCCATCAATGGTGCATGTGGACATATATGTTGTGGTTACGTTCCCAGTTCCTTCTACAGATGTATGTTCATATATACCTATATTTATATATATATATATATATATATATATATATATATATATATATATATATATATATATATATATATGTGTGTGTGTGTGTGTGTGTGTTCACCTTTGACAGGGAGACAATCATTTCTTCGAACGGCCCTTTCTGCAAACCTAAAGGACAAACCCATCATTTCTTACTGCACCACAGTTCAAAACACAGCAGTTCTAAAGGCACCTTCGCTGACTCTCGAACTGCAAGTTGGCATACATATCCTAATGCAGGGGGGCATGCCCCCCTGCACCCCCCACAACCACCCTACTGTGATATACTAATTCCTAGTTTGCACTACAGTGGGGATAGGCAAATATTCCCCATCCCTACTATAGTGCCATCCGCAACCAAATTGCCTATTCTGCAATGAATTAATGCATAGTGACATTCACTCATTGCACATTCAATGTATGTATTGCAAGACTGTGCAATATTGAGAACATATGTCTTCCAGCTTTCAGACACATGGATTTCTCCCTATATGCATTCCTAGTGCTGTATATATGTGGACATGTGGATGTATACATATATATCTATGGATGTATACGTATCTATGTATATATGTATGTATTGGCATATATATATATATATATATATATATATATATATATATATATATATATATACATACATTTCTACACATATATCTAAATATATAGATACGTTATATCCATTTAAAGATGAACATATATACGCACACAAATACACCTACAGGGCGGAATACATTCCCCTGTAGTGTTGTATACCTGGGCTGGATGATATGTATGTGAAAACATCATGATTATGCATCTCTGCCATGGCTTAGTAGTGAATCATTTTGTGTATGGTGCACAGGGTCCTGGTTTTGAGGCTTGCAGGAGTTGTTTATTTTGTTGCTGGGCAGAACACAGCCCATTGGATACAGAGTGAGTAAGGCACTGTAAAGCAGTTGTAAGTGGATTTGCATGGGATTGCGAGACGGTAAGCACTGCTAACCTCCGGATATGTTTTCATACACTCAGCTTCTAAATTGCTTAACCTGTGTAGGCAGTGCTTAGTTCCGTGCAAACCCACGCAAACCTGCTTACAACTGCTTTAAGGTGCCTTAATCGCTCTGTATCCAATGGGCCGTGTTCTGCCCAGCAACAAAATAAACAGCTCTTGCAAGGCTCAAACCAAGGATCCTGCACACCATACACAAAGTGATGTACCACTAAGCCATGACAGATACACAAATATTCAATGTTTCAGAAACATATCAGCCAATCCTGTCATGCAACAGTACAGAGAATGTATGTATGCCATCTAGATGTCTGCATGTGTAACTATATTGTAACCTTAACAAATACAACATATCCATATATGTATAGATATACATATATATAAATATATATGTTGTTTTACTAACTCTATATACGTATATATCACTATCTATGCACATATAGGTCTATATTTGTTAGCAGATAAATATATCTATATAGGTATATATGGCCATACATCTGTAGATAGCAATTGCAGACTAACAAATACACCTATGTCCACATGCACTGTTAATGGGGTTGAGAGGCCCCACACACTATATGTCTTGTACGAGTAGGCATCCCCCCACAGTCAAACACATGTGCCCTGCAATACACTACCAAGTACAGTCTGCCTCCCATAGGACATGTAATATGTGGAAGCCATCAACATCCCCAGGATACAGATACACAGACACATATATGCAGATACATATATACATACATATATATATATATATATATACATGTGACTACACATACACACATATATATGTACAGTAAGATACATATGTAGGAGGTGCACACAATATAGAACAGCCACTATGGCTACAGTTAACACCTGAACAACTGGACACTGTATGGCCGACACATATAATGTCAATCGTTGCCTGCAACATATACCCATAGAAAGGTCATAAGAAATACACCACACACAAGTTTGCAGAAATGGGAATCCTTTAATTTTGTACTATAACAGTTCTATATGCCATATTATATAGCTGTTCAAATACTGAGAACCATATTAACCGAGTACTGCAACTGTGAAACAGTTACACTAATACAGCAGTCTGGAAAGGTTCACAACTGGTGCTGTCCAGGCCAAGCCCTTCAGAATGTACAATAGTGCAGACAGACTGGGCCACAAAGGGTACCACACAATCAACAGTATGTACTGCAGTTGTGTAGTTCAGCAGCCTCTATCTACACTCTGTATAAACTCCATAAGAGGTAATGACATTTTGTGATCAAATGGGTTGTACCTGGTACATAACAAGGCATAACGCACAGAACAGTCTGTATGGCAGGAGGCAGTAGGCTTGCAGTACCCCAAGTAATGTATGTAATGTCAATATAGGTGGAGTATACAGTACTGTACATCCACATACCTTGTGGCAGCTCACCCTTGATACCCCCACAATTTGTAACAGCCTAGGTCATTTATGGTGCTCCCCACCTAGACTCAATAATACAGGCCCATATACCACTGTTACATACACTGGCCTCTGCAGTGCATAAGGACACACATGTGTTGTGTAGGTGATGCCCACACATATATGGCCCCAGCCCCACTGTATGTGTGGGGGATACAACAGTAGTGGACTAATGGCAGCAATGGCAGTGTGATATACTCACAGCCCACTAAAGAACAACCCCCAACAACATGACATATATGCAAAGCTTGGTATGTAGATGGGGGGCAGAGGCTGGAACACAGGCACATATGTGGAACACTGTTGCCATACACTAAGCAAGGTGCTGGTGTTACAGGATAGTCTGCAACATACCCTTAGTCAGGGGATTGAGGTTAGAAATAGACATGGGTGCAGCCATGTACTGATAGCACTCAACACACACACTCTGCCAGTGTAATATCTGACACAGGACCTGTGTGGTGGACAGACAACACATGATAGGCATACCTCTGTCCAGCAAGAGCTTAGGCCCACAGTAATGAGCTATGCCGACAGACTGCATTACATGGTACACTAGTATGTACACACACACACACAAACACACACACACACACACACACACACACACACACACACACACACACACACACACACACACACACACACACACACACACACACACACACACACACACACACACACCCTGTAACACTAGTACTATGCAAAGCATTACACAACTCTACCCACAGTCTGTCTGTAGTTCCTGATCCTCCTATGAATATGTGGCCACTCTGAGTGGGCAGGTTCTCCTGTAAGACATATTGCTACCTGCTGTCTGTATCACTGATGCTCACACACAGGAAGGATGTCCATCACACAGGGACTGTAAAGGGACCACGCCCACATGCTGTAGGAATTTATAGTGGGTGGTTGTAATGACAGTGGTAATTCAATGTAGTACACATGTGCAATTATATATATATATATATATATATATATATATATATATATATATATATATATATATATATATATGGCTATCTAGATAAGTATATGTACATATATTTCCACCATATGTCCTGGACATGGAGTGTAGCCGTACCTCAGCCCCTACAGTCCCAAAGTCGTAGTGCAAGGGGATGACAGGTCTGTATAGGAGGTATATTACTAGACTGTTGCTACTGTCACTGGGATTGTCTTCACAGACATGGTGTGTGTGGATGCTGACATCTGCTTACAACATGTGTACCATTGGCTACTGACAGACATCCTAAGCAAATCATTGTATGGTACTGCTGCTAGCATGTAATGGCCCTGTGGAGTGCAGCAGAGTTTTGACCACTATATGTGGAACTTCAGACACACCCTGTACTGTCCAGAGGTATACACATAATCCCCTTAGTGCACCACATGTGTACCAGGCCTGACAATATGGATGTAGACAGCCATGTAGATGGGTATAACACATAACAACTGGTATACATTTGGCACCATAGGTGTTGGATTCACACACTCCTGTCTGGCTTGACACATAATGACTGCTGGTACAGGGGTGCCATGGACACATACCACCTACTTGATATTGACATACATCTGTACAGCATCCCACTGCTCTGTCTGACATACATGCCATTTAAGGGAGGCCCAGCAGTAGTACATCTGGCAAATATCTGCACATAATACCCCACTGGTTAAGTACACTAAGCTGCTAGGCATGTAACAATGCACTGTGCAGGCTACAGGCAGACTGGCTCAACATTGGCCTACATCTCATATGGGGGAATGCACATGTACCTGCATATATAGCAGGCTCGATAGCCATGTCACAGCACAGGGTAAGATACACCTATGTGACAGTGCATAACCACAACCAATGTGAACACAGCCACAGCCACAAATGGTAAACTAGCATAATATTACAGTATATGGACTATCTGTTCTACACCATCCTCATATGTGCCACTCACAGAATGACCCTATATATACTGGGCTGCTACACAGTTTGGTATGATGGCTGTCTGTGGTATGGGACATGTGTGTGTATGGCCCTACAAAGATGTACAGCAAAACAGTACCAGACAGGCTGAAGTACAAATTAACGATACACACACTGCTAACATTCACCATAACTACACAAACCTCAGTACTGTACAAACATCCACAGAATGGCCAGCTTATGTCATGAAATATAACCACTACTGTACATGACGTGTAGCAATCTGATATATCACTGGATTGTTATCAGATATGATGACAGTATTTATGGTGTACAGCACATATTCACCACTTCATGCACGCCATATGTACAAAGGTTGACAGAAGTGTAGCTGACAGCACATGCACAGGGCCAGTATGGACATTTTGCTGTGATAACCTCATATATATTCCATTGTAATGGGGTTTGTTGCAGTATATTTCCTATGAGGGATATGAAGTCAATAACTGTCATGGCCTTCACCATCTACAGACTGAAATCCTCACACTACCTTCTGCATTCCACAGAGTGATGCACTATGGCTAACACATGAAACCATAGGCACAACACTGCCCAGTTCACAGATGACTCTGCAGATGGGGATTCCTCATGTATATGGAACTGACATGGGAGGTATTGCGACATGTACGACAGGCATATCCAAATAAACACTGTTAAACCAACATTACTCCAAATGCAGTATAGCAGCACTTACAGTCTGTAGTCAGGTCAGGCACATCCCCCTCCTGTTTTTTGCCATATTTCCACAGCATATGTTGTTAGAGAATAATCCCCAATCCATCTGGGATGCTGTTGCCAAACATCAGATCCAGTTCCTGCTCACAGTGACTGCAAAGGCCCAACACCACCATAATGTTCTTAGGTATTGGAGTGTGTTTCCAGGCAACTGGCTATGGGATTGTTACCAAAGCTGTTCCACATGCAATCAGCTAGGTGAGGGCTGCAATTCATGCAGAGGCCATCAGCTGATCATGAGCATCACGTGAAATACACATGCTGCTGCCTAAGCAAGGCAGGTGTGGGTCTCCACATCCACCAGAGAGGGAGTGGGGGAGGCAGACAGAGGCAGATACATGTCAGGGAGGGGTGGGAGAGTAAAACTGAAGCATGTTTGTGTTACACACCTACCAGCACAAGGTATCAAACCCCCGACAACTATGTAGTGCTATCATAGTTTGATGCAGTTATTGGATGCACCACATGGGCTACCTGATGTGGAGCACTCAGAACATATATGTGATGGTGAGTGACATCTGCAACAGGGATACAGTAGATATACAGTAGGCGTCATACACATGCCTGTCTGCATGAACAGGTGCCAGCGTCAACGCAGGCACACTCACACAGGGACGCACACACATTGACACACTTGGCAGGGCCAGGAGTGCAACTCATCAGTAGTGGGATTGCCACAACACATCAATGTGCAGGTATCACATGCACCACACGGGTCATATGGAGGCCGTATGGGCAAGGAGTATGAGGAGATGTCAGACAACAGACATCATGCTTCAGTATGCTCTGGGGAGTTGCAGTGAGTGTGGATGTGGACATACACAACATAAAACACACACACAAACACACAGGGTGCCAATTCTGACATGCATGGGTGCATGTCTACATGGATGTGTGGTGGTCAACTGTGCCAGCAGGCTCTACAGGGGTAGACAATGGGTATACCTTGGCATCAGTCCACATGACAATGGTCTGCATTGTGAATCAGGCCTATAGTTAATGCATTTTCCCACACAGGTGGGTATTGCATCCCCCATCCCGTCAGCTGGGTGACTATTGTGTGTGGCCAGTGCTGTACACCACATGCCATGTATGTGTTCCTTAGTCCATGACATGGATGGTTTCTGGGATGTACACATTTCCCACATGCATGTACAGTGACATGTGGAACTGTGCCTGGGGTGTCTGGCCCATGTTGTGAACATAGAATATCAAGAGATGTGCCAGTCTTGCCTACCTGTGACAGGAATGGTAATGGGCAGCAGGTTTATCCTTCACCTACATTGATAGCATACCAACAGCATTCCCTGATATCAATGTCATCTGTCTATACAGGGCATGTTGTCAGGCATGGCATGTCCATTGTGAGTCATATGTGAAGGCACCACAGGTGGTGCAGGTGTCCATTGGGGAACATGGTGGAGGTGCACTGTCTGCATGTACGTGCATATTGGGCAGAGTGGCATGCCCTCTGTAGCCCACTGCTATCACTGCATAGTTACTATCAGTGGCCAATACGCAGTGTACTACCCACATATTGGCTGTTGCATAGGTATGTGTGTGCATATGACACATGGGTTGAATGTGTGCTCCGGGTACTAGTGGGGTTGCTAATGTCGATTGGCTGGCCTTGATGTCACATGTATGGATATGGCTTTGCACCGTAGCATCCCAGCTCACTTACATCTGTTATCCCTGTATGGTTGACATTGTGATATATAGAAGGGCCACCATAAAAGTAATCAGCAAAACCCCCTTCACATTGGCCACAGGTGTCACACACTCACCTCTACACAGGATACGTGTTTCACACACACACACACACACACACACACACACACACACACACACACACACACACACACACACACACACACACACACACACACGTCTGGGAGTTGAACCCCTACCTAACTAGTTTATTACAGTACAACACTACGCAGTTATAGTACGTGCCACAGACATTACTGGAGTACTTCTTCCCCAAAGGTGTATTTCACAGTGACTAGCATCAGCAGGATTACCAGAGTAGGGCATTTCACCTGTACTGTGAGTGACTAGCGTAAAAATGCATTGCTCCCTACACAGACAGTGAGACATGCACAAAACATCCACAACTGTTATGTGTGGGTATAGAACCCCTGACCAAATCACATATCACACTACAGCATGGAGCAGTTATAGGTCACACCACAGTGATTACAGGGAACGTTATCCCCAAAGTTGCATTTCCCAATGAATGACATCAGCAGGATTGGCAAAGCAGGGCATTTGAAATGTACTGCAAGTGAGTAGCCTATGATGCATTGCTCCATACACAGACATTGAAACACAAGCAAAACATCCAGAACTGCCATGGGTTGTGATGGAACCCTACCACAACTCTAAATCACACTACAGCAGTACACATTTACAGGACACGCTACAGACATTACTGGGCTATGACTTTCCCAGAGGTGTATTTGTAGGTGAGTGACATCAGCAGCATTGCCAACATTGGGTATATGAATTCTAAGGAGTGTGTGTGACCTAAAAAGCATTGCTCATCACTTAGTCAGAGACACAAAGCTTCACACACACAGTTACCAAGTCAGGGGTTAGAACACCTATCTAATTACTTTATTACAATACAGCCGTATGCAGTTACAGGACATGCTACAGAGATTACTGGGCTATGCTTTTCCCAGAGGTGTATTTCTAGGTGAGTGACATCAGCAGCCTTGCCAAAGTTGAGTATATGTATTGTACGGGCTGTGAGTGGCCTAAAAAGCATTGCTCTCTACTCAGTCAGACACACACACACACACACACACACACACACACACACACACAGTTACCAAGTCTGGGGTTAGAACATCTACCTAACTACTTTCTCACACTACAACAGTATGCAGTTATAGGACACGCTACAGAGATTACTGAGCTAGGATTTCCCCAGAGGTGTATTTCTAGGTGAGTGACATCAGCAGCCTTGCCAAAGTTGAGTATATGTATTGTATGGGGTGTGAGTGGCCTAAAAAGCAGTGTTTTCTACTCAGACACACACACACACACACACACACACACACACACACACACACACACACACACACAGACACAAACACACACAAACACAGATTCACAGGTCTGGGGTTAGAACACCTACCGAACTACTTTTTCGTAATACATCAGTACACAGTTACAGGATGGACTATGGAGATTACTGGGTTATGATTTTCCCAGAGGTGTATTTCTAGGTGAGTGACATCAGCAACCTTGCTAAAGTTGAGTATATGTATTGTACAGGGTGTGAATGGTCTAAAAAGCATTGCTCTCTACTCAGTCAGACACACACACATATTCACACACCAGCACACGTCTGAGGTTAGAACACCTACCTAATTACTTTATCACACTACAGCAGTACGCAGTTACAGGTCATGCTACAGAGATTACTGGGCTATGATTTCCCCAGCGGTGTATTTCTAGGTGAGTGACATCAGCAGCCTTGCCAAAGTTGTGTATATGAACTGTACAGAGTGTGAGTAGCATAAAAAGCATTTCTCCCTACACAGTCAGAGACAGAGAGACACACACATAAACAAACACTCACACAGTTGCCATGTCTGGGGTTAGGACTACTACCTAACAAGTTTATCACTACAGCAGTATGTAGTTATGGGACACGCCATGGGGATTACTGAGATACAGCTCTCCCAAAGGTGTATTTCACATTGGATGACCTCAGCAGGCTTGTCATGATACTGCTATGGGGAGGGCGGTGTGTGCATGGGCCATAACCCATTCACGTAGGGGTTAACATGCTGCATGTGGGCACACACAGGGTCATATGCCACAGGTATGTGTATACAGCTACTAGGTGACTACTTCCTTGTACAGTCATGTTGCACAGCTGGCAAGGGCAACACATCATCATGCTGACAGATACTGGTGGCTAGTATCTGCAGTGAGTGACACCTGCACCTGATGTGTTTGGGGCCCTTTGGCTGTGTGTTGGGTGGGACAGGCCCAGATGGCTCCTTGTCACAGTCATCCTCTTCCACACATCTATGTCCATCTACCTTTGGCTTATTATAGTGTGTTGTCCTTACATATATGTCTGTATTCCTATCCACTGTGTGTGCAAGGCAGGAGTGATGCATACTGATATGTGTCTGCACTAAGAACTGCAACTGCCAGATATGTTTGGTCCACTGGTGTTTGCTGACATGGCCTTCATGTGTTTAAGGGTTTGAGCATGCCCAGTATGACCTTTCAGTATGTTGTTGACTGACAATGCCTTCATTCTTCTAAGTGTGTGAGCATGCCCAGTATGGCCATCTATATTGCATGAGTGGATCATGTCCATGTAGTTTGTACTGCGGTGCTGACCTTTGTGTTGTACACCGACAGGTAGCATGCTGTCTCTGCAGGGTATACATCAGTCATTTGGCATTGATTGTTGCTACATTTCTGCATAGCGGAGGGGGGGGTCACCTGACTGTTTCTACATTTCGACACAGGGGTCGGGGACACACCTGACTGCTATAAGTGTATGGCACACCTTACATGTTTAAACATTTGCTAGGACTGAACTGGTATGTCGAGTGCACCATTTCAGTCTGTAGTCTTACCTATCGGGCTGGCTAGAGGCATGCCAGTGTACTATAGATCGTAGCTTTAACTACCTACACATTAGTTTCTGACTTCCTAGCCTTCACAGCTTACATCCAACTGGCTGGCTTGCTGTAGTCTGTCTGTGTAGGCCTGGGGGATGGGTTACCCATAGGGCTCATTCAGAGGCCATAGTACAGCATTTGTTTGTGTTTGTCTACACCTATCCTGCTGGCTATGACTGTTGTTGGCTATGTGCCCCCCCAACTGGCATGTGTGAGTCACTTACCTTGTGGGTGTCTCAGTATTGAGGGTGGTGCTGCAGGGCTGCATATGTTGGATGCACATAGTACACGCCCTATACATGGTTGGGCACAAGTAGTGACGTGTTTGGCATCCCTTTTACTGTATGTGCGAGTTGAAGAGATGTGTAATTCCCTGGGTCCCTACTGTGTCAGTGCATGTGCTATGCATTGCCTCTTTGCCAAGGCCAGGGCATACTGGGCATGCCTCCTTCTGCCTACTGGGGCAGGCTCAGGTTGTTCCTCCTCTGAGTCACTCTGTGCCTGTGCAGGCCTTGGCACTGGTGGTGGGCTGTGTGGCCCTGCCCCATGCTGTTCCTGCTGCAGCTGTTTCCGTAGCATCATATTGTGTAGCATGGCACATACAAGGATAATTTGGGTACAAGTAGTTGGTGAGTACTGCAAGGCTCCACAAGATGTGTCCAGGCACCGGAACCATGACTTGAGCATCCCAAACACACGTTCTATTATGATTCATGTTTGTGCATGTGCCTCATTATGGAGTTCTTGTTCGGGTGTGTATGTATTTCTGATGGGTGTCATCAGCCATGGCTCCAGTGCTTTTCCAGCCTCCCCCACTAGGTGACCATGTGGGATGTCCCCACTGGCAAATTTCTGGTACAGCTAGGTCAGATGCCAGATGTGGGAATAGTGGCAGCTTCCAGGGCAGCCAGCACATACATTCATTATTATTCCCTGGGCATCGCACATGGCCTGGCAGTTGATGGAGGGGAAGCTCTTGTGATTGATGTAGACCCTACCCCGCTCACCTGGTGGTGCTTTCATGCATATGTGCGTGCAGTCTATTGCACCCAGTACCTCAGGGTATTCTGCTATTTGGTGGAAGAGATGCATATTGCTGGCCAACACATCACGGGTGATGGGGAAATATATGTGCTCACCGACATGTGCTGACATGGCATCCAGGAACTGGTGCAGTACCCTGGATGCTGATGCCTATGAAATCCCCATCATATCCCCAGTTGGCCTTTGGAAAGTACCTGTAGCTAGTATTCTTAGGCCTACATATACCTTGATATCCACTGGGATGGGTTCCCCTCTGTTAGTTCTGTGTGTCAGGCGTGGCTGGCACAACTCAACAATTTGTTGTAGAAGGTCCCTGTCCACCCTATAGTGCTCCACTATCTCCAGCTCATGTAGCTCTTGGTAGGTTACCCTGGGTCTGTACACTCTTCTCCATCTCCTCACTGTGGGTTGTTCAGCAGCATTCACATCCTCACCACCCTCAGCCTCTTGCACATGTTGGTTTATGATAGCAAAAGCAGCCCCTAACATTTTTTCTCTTGCTTTCGTTTTGTAAAATTTCCCTGTCTGTATACCCCGGTGGTGCAGAATTTTTGGGAAAAAGAGGGGGGGAAGGTGTTTGCATAGTTTATAGTGATGTGCTGGGCTGGTCTGGTCTGCAGCCTGTGTAATTGGCTGATTCTGATACATTTCACTTGTCAGCTAAGGTAGTTCTCCTTGATTACCTTCCTACTGCTGTTTTCCCTTCCCATTGCCTCCCTGTTTAAGCCCGTGTACGCGCCGCACAAATGGAGTGCTCAAATGTGCACAGAGCTGCTTTTTCCTGGTTTAACTTCCTTTTTCTTCCTATAAAACCCAGTGCGCGGAGTGCACACCCGCTTACACTTTGTAAAGAGTGCTAGGCAGGTGTAGACACACCCCTAGCTTAGCTGTGCTAAGCTAGGAGCAATCCCAAGCCACAGGTCCCCAATCCACTTACAGTATGCCTGACATACCCCCCATGATGTCACCTATATAATAGTCTTGCACCCAGCTATTTATACTCTTACACTCTTGGGACCTGCCTCACACACTGGGAATATCTGGAATTCACTAACCTTTCCCTCATTTGCATAGGATTGCCTGCTAATGCATGGTTACATGTCCCACACTGAGCCTCCACCCTTAGTAACCATTACTCACTGGCTAGGTTGTCTTCTGCCTGCCACTGACTTGCATGACAGAAAACTGATTTTAGTTAGAATGCTTATTTTAGGTTTATTTTATGTTTTTTTCCCCCCAATCCTGTTTGCACGCCGCTGCCCTATGCTTAAACAGGCGAGATTGGCGAAAAAAAATAAAAGTTGTTTATTTTATTTTTTAAACAGTTTGCAATGCCAAAGGCCTTCTACTTGGCCATTGGCATGCTTCCTCAATGATATGCAACCTTTATTTGGAGCTGTCATAGCTCTGTTTTGTAGTTTGCAGAAATGTACTCGGTTACTAACTGAGTACATTTCTGCAGACTGCACTTGTCCTGCACTGACAGCTGACAGCTTCCTGGATCACAAATTACCCTCATTTGCATGGTTTTCACCTGCAAATGAGGGTAATTTGCATACAGGAGCTTGGTCCATGCAGGATTAGCCTAAGAGCTCACATGCACATCCCGGGAGCTCGTTCCTGGATTGCATGTCGGCCATATTGCTGAAAATAACTCTTAGACTAATCCTACATGCAATAAAGGGCTTCATAAATCCTGGGGACTGTCATTAAGACCAGGTGATATAAAAGAATTCAAGTGAATCTGCCATTTTAGCTTATTGAATTCAATCAAATCCTCCCACGGCCCACCACGAATATCTCTATGAACAATGTTCAAACCAAAAAACAAAAACTTGTGAGTAGGATATTCAGAGATATGCTTAACCAGAGCAGTATTTACATTCTTCTTTCTAATGTCCAATGTGTGTTCATATATCTGGTCCCTGAAACTTCACTGCATTTTACCCACATGGAAGGAACAACATTCAGAGCATAAAGCAACCCCTTGTGTTGCAATTGCAATAATGGGAGGACCTAAGATGATGGCCATTAATACAGATCCCATCAGCCTTGAACACAAACGTACACATAAAACACCTAAAAGTCCCATTTTTCATCTTCATGTGGGACATAAAGAAGGTGTCATCACTTTCCAAAAACTGTTTAAGGGATTTACCCCTTCTAAATACTAACTGGGGTACATCACCAATAATTCATGTGTACTTCTCAAAACGAGAGAAAAGTACCCAGTTTCTTTTTAGTACCTCAAAGATCTCAGTGTGGTCTACTGTGTATTTCCTGACAAAAGAGGTGGTGTATCTAGGTGTAACCCTTCTATTGGGAGCAAACATTTCCTTGGGACCTTCTTGTCACAAAATAGAACAAAAAATACCCTTTTGGCCTTGACTTCATCAAATATCTTAAGAACCAAGTCCAAGGGATACACCCTATGGGTAAATATACATACAAGTTTGTCACATTCAAGGGAAAAAGTGTCATCTTCAGTAACCAACCACGTCAGTCTAACTGCCTAACCTTTAACAATCCCCCTCTTATGAAAATCAGGGTGACAACTACTATAATCTAATAAACTGTTTGAATATGTAGGTTTTCAAAATATATTACTAGTAAATCTCCTATAAATGTTATCCTTGCCAGTATTGACATCCAGATAACTAATAACAGTACATCTATAAAATGTGTAAAACATAAAAAAGAAGTACTGTTATTTAGAAAATCAATAAACCCATCAATACCTTCCTCAGGTGCTTGCTATAAAATAAAGATGCCATCCATAAAACGGACAAATGATTTCCATGATGGAGTTCATGTCACCAAAATGTGGAAATAAGATCTTTTCCCATTGAAGCATAACAATGTTCACAAAAGTGGGGTCACAAGATGCACCCATGGCAACACACTGCTTTTGTAAAAAGTATTGTCCATCCAGAAAAACAAAATTGTTTTGCAAAACCAATATCATAAGTGTGTGTAAAATACTTATCTCATCACGACTTAAACTTGTGTATTCACACATGAACTCATAAAACCATTCCAGTCCAACACAGTGGGGTATGATATTGAATAGATTAACAACATCCACAGTCAAAAAAATAAAATCATCAGAGAACTCTACATCCTTAACCTTAAGAAAATCCCATGAATCTCGACATAAATATTCAAACTGCTCAACAAAAGACTTTGGTTAATATCTGCATGCTTCACTAAAAGATGAATTTTGGATGTATTGGAGTCCACTATCGGCCTCATGGGGGGGTCAGTTATAATTTTGTGAATTTTAGGCAGTCCAAAAATAGATGACACCTCAGGTGTTTTACACATAAAAAGAAATACATTTCAGAATCTATCTGACCTTGCATAAGAAAATCATGAAGTAAAAAATTTATTTTTTTGTATGATAAATGCACAACATTCAGAGAAGTCTCTATATAAAAATGGTCATCAAAAGCATGAGTGCACATACATAGTAAATAATCCACCCTGGTCAAAATTACAATACCCCCCCCCCCCCCATTTGTCAGGTTTCATCACTCGCACCTGTTTATCCTGACAGAGATTTCAATAGTTTAAATTCAGAGTCAGTTAAGTTCCAACAGTTTCACTCCTTGTTCTTAGCTAAAATATTATGAAACTCAAACTCACATAGCTTCTCAAACAAAAGCAATCCTGGCTAAACATAGCTTTACAGCTGCCACATCTAATCTACAATTCATCAAGTTATCAAACTTATGCATCGGCACAGTGATACACAGCAATATGACCAAATGCAGTTGCTTTTACCTCTGTAAATATTGTAAATATTTTGTGTTCTACAATTTATAGGTTCATTGCTGATATTACAAAGTGAGTTTTTATACTCAGCACCTTATATTGTTCTAATATAAACTTCTTGCCTTAGTAACTACTTTCAACTTCTTTAAAATGTGTGTTATTCTGGCTGTGTTGAATAGATACAGGTTTGTAATTTTATATAATTGTTGTTTATGTCATACAAGAAGTTTCATATTATATTCAAGAATGTGGTATGACGGTACTTTTGTTTATATTGATTGGATCTGTGTGAATTGTAAGATGTCTTTGCCTGTTTAACTTAGGGTGTGGTGGAAATGGCCAGCAGGCTTACCTATTTAACAAAATACAACATTCAAAGGGATAGAGTAGAACAGAACCTTAGTTATCTACTGGACTATGGAATGTGGCCCCCTCCCTAAGTGGTGTGAGCAAATAATTTCAATTCATCTGCATGGTGTAATAACGTAATGTCCTGACTATGGCCCAGATGACCTTGGATAAAATAGCAGTCCAGACACTAGACTGACCATCCATTGAGGAACAAAAATGATGGCGGCAGTGCCCACTTGCCTCTGCAGGCTGATGGGGGGGGGGGATTCTCCTGAGTGAGCAGTTGTCTCCTCAATCCCTCATCTATCATATAGCTATGGAGACATTGCTGAGCATAATACACTGAGTTATGATCGGGTCTCCGATCATAATCAGAATGTCATCTGATAGAGACATGGCTATCAAGAAATTTCCCTTAAGAAAATAAAACATCATGGATATGATAATTAACACCCGATTATAATTCTTTGTAGATCACTGAGCTTTAACTTCTCTCATGCACTCAAAAGTTAGAAAAATGAAGAAGAAAACACAGTATAGTAATGGTAAGTGTTTTACAGCTTAAAAGGCTGTAATGTACTAACTGCTGCCACAATTTATTTATTTATTTATTTTATTTTACATTTGTTAACTGGGATGGTCTGACTGGATGGGTCTATATTAGAACACCGAACTTTCAAAATTTCGAGTGTTCTAATATTGACTCATTTTCAGCGAATGCTGAAAATATCGAAGAAACAGAAAGCCAAATTTTTTCCTAGGGAAAGAATTTGGTTGTCCGTTTCTGTTGCTTTGGTATTTTCAGCGCTGTGGTGGAAAGTTACGGGTCGGGTTCAGGTAAGTGTGCGATTGTGTGGACGTGAGGGTTAGGGTGGGTTAGGTGAGTTAGGGCGCTGGTCAGGTAAGTGTGGGATTGAGTGGAGGTGAGGGTTAGGGTTATGGCGCGGGTGAGGTGACTGTGCGAAAGGGACGGACCTTAGGGTTAAGGTTTGGGTTAAGGTAAGTGGATAGTTAGTGGTGTATGTATAGTTTAGTGTAGGGTTAGGTGTAAGAGTTTAGGTGTATGTGTGTGGATTGATGTTTGTTTGGTGTGCTTGTGTTGTGTGTATGTGTTTTGGAACAGCAAATTTTTTCCCTAGGAAAAAATTCACTGTTCTGTATGTTCGATGTTTTAAATTTTTGATTAATAGGGTTTGATATTAGAACACTCGAAATTTTGAACGTTCGGTGTTCTAATATAGACTCGACTGGACACAGGTCCATTTTCAGCGGAGGCCCAGGGAGAAAAGCTCCACAGTAAGTACAATTTTGCACAATATATTAAAATACAGTATACAGAGAATTTTCAAATATATTAAAATACAGTATACAGCAGAAGACATATCAAGACCTATATATACAGGAAAAAATAGTTACACATGGCTAATAACAGGATAAGTATACAAATTCAATCAGCATTAGGAGAAGACCAAGACTGTAATATATATTACAGTAGGTATATTAGGAAGTGAGGTATATAAATGAAATAATTTGAGGACTTATGTAATACATTGGCACAAAAAGAGTAGTTAGTCAAGAAGACCATCAGGAATCCAGTAAATATTTCACTCAGACTTTAAAAAATCTAAATAAAATGTTGAACTTGTTTCAAAAACTTCCTACAGCTCTTGCCCTGTGGCTGCTGAGTACTGTAGCATTTAACAGTACTGAATGGGTGAGTAACAATTGTTAAGCTCCTTTATGACATCAGAAAGTTGCTTAACAGACAGGCCTTTCACTGGTTTCAAAGAATAACTGGGGTACTCCATGACTTACTTCCACGTTCCTGATCAACAGAAATGGAAATCCAACTAGATCCAAAAGGGGGGAAAGGATGATTAAGGCATAGTTATAGGTCAAGGGAAGACAAGAACAACCCCCCTCATATTTACCAGCTCACATATTCTTGGACACTTCATCACAAATTATTTGTTTTGTTTGGTTTCCTATTATGTGGTCAAGGCTTGCAAGGTTGACTACCAGAAACACCGAAACTCACCACCAAAACATGGAATACCAAAGATACACCATGTCAACCGCAGCCTCAAATCCTGAAAATTCTCTACCACTCCGGACCCATGGACAACTGTGTACGTGGGTCTGGAAGGGGGGAAACGTTGGGTTTTGAAATTTGTGGTCTTCGGTATTCTGACCCCCAGTTTCCAAAGTTCCAAAATGTTCAGGTCGAACTTGCAAGCCTCAACCACATGATAGAAAACCATTTTGTTTATCTGCTACTTTGATAAGCAAACTTTTTATTACTTTCAGGATATAAAAGTACTATTATAAGTACTTTAGCTTGTGGCAAACCACAGGGATCCATGCTAGGTCTTCTATTATTATTCTTGTTTGTCATTGACCTACAAGAATAATTTTGGGGTGATGACCCTAGCCTATTGCTTATGTTTTGAAGTTAATATGGTCTTTCCTACATCGACAATGCAGTTAGGCTAGGGTTATCACCCCAAAATGATTTTGTCCTTCTATGGATTTTTTTAATAAAACAATGACCAACTGATGAACAATAGCACAACTACAGTTATTGTGTCTGGTATTGTTAACACAGTCACAAATTTAAACATAATCACAATTTATCGGTTAAATAAACAAATAAATAAAAAATAAACAAGTGAATAACACAGGAATGACCACCTTGGAAATTCCCTTTCAAGTGAAGTCCTGGGAGAAAAAGATGTAGTGTTACAAACAGGAAAACATAATTCAAGTGCCCCATATAAGGATAAAATGTCAAAACAATATGCTGAGTACATAACAAATATAGCAGTAGTGCATACAGGTTCACATGATCCGAGAGTATAATAGAAAATGATATAGGAGATATACAATATATATATATATATATATATATACACATATGGGTCTTTCTTATGGTCGAGACCATAAGATCCAAGTTTTGAAACTTCAAACCATTTAAATGGAGATCGCCGTACAGCATGGAACTGTATATTTATCAGTTTCCTTGCTGTAGTGTGATCTTGGAGTTAGTATATTTAATTAGCAGGGGGGCTTGCCCCCCCCCCCCCCGCAAAAATGTAAAAGTTTTTGGGTTATTTTTTAATTTACATTTTGAAGCTTCAAATCTTAGATCTTATGGTCTCGACCAAAAGAAATTCGAAGTTTTGAAACTTTGAAATTTAGAAGTAAACCCATAAATGCAAGCTTGACTAAATGCATATGTGTGTAGTCTTGTCTTGGAACTGACTATCCATTTGGACAGATGCAAACTCGACACAGACAAAGAATGGACATCATAACCAGACATCCCTCCCAGGCTAAGTCTGAAAAGGATTCATGGAGATGAGTGCTCCACCTGGGAAAACAAATGCAAATAAATAAAATAATATATAAAATATTATTCATAGTAAATAGGCTATTTTTGTGCTTAATTTTGATGTTGCCCATACTCATATTTACTTTATATTTTTAGAGTAACATAGTTCTTGTTCTCATGTTTAAATAGGCTACAGAATGTATGACACAAATTTGAATCTTTGAGGGGCTGATGCTGTTTATTTTTTAATCACATTTTCTATATTTGTAAAACCTACAGAGATGTAGATACAGTAACATGCAGGCTATGTTGAAGACATATTGTAGTTGTATTCATAAAGTGCCTTAAGCTAGTTCATAGGTTCAGAGGTGTACATTACACTAACAGTCTCGTAATCGATTGCAATTCCCACTGCTTGCTCCATCTAATCAGAAGGGCCTGAGGAGCTAGGCCATGGGGGATGTGGATGCCCATGAAAAGTCTTACCACTCATGGTGACTCATCCTGGTTGGATTTAAATACAGGGAGCTACTTTGCTTGATATGGAGCATGAGCTTATTCCACACGTAGGGGGAGAGCTTATTCCACAGGTAGGAGGTGAGCTTATTCCACAGGTAGGGGGTTAGCTTATTCCACAGATAGGGGGTGAGCTTATTCCACAGGTAGGGGTGAGCTTATTCCACAGGTAGGGTGTGAGCTTATTCCACAAGTAGGGGGTTAGCTTATTCCACAGGTAGGGGGTGAGCTTATTCCACAGGTAGGGGGTGAGCTTATTCCACAGGTAGGGGGTGAGCTTATTCCACAGGTAGGGGATTAGCTTATTCCACAGGTAGGGGGTGAGTTTATTCCACAGGTAGGGGGTGAGCTTATTCCACAGGTAGGGGATGAGCTTATTCCACATGTAGGGGATTGCCTTGCAGAGGTACCTCACTTGACCATAGGTTCTGTTAATATTACAATGTATTTTTAGATCCCTAAATCAGGTATTTGTGGTACTTCCTGTTTTTTGAATATGTAAAAAGTAAAGCAGGACAGGTTCATTTGCAGTCTTGTAAGCTAAGCAGTGGACACCATACAGAATTCTGCAATTGAAAGAGTAAAATGACAGGGCTTTTAGACACTCTATGCAGCTTTGGGAGTTCATACCTGATTTTCCTGGTGATGTTTTTGTAGTATGCCAATATACCTGAACAGATACACTGGCAAAACACAAATTATATTCTACTACAGGTCTAAAAAGATAGGAGATGAGAGGGGCAATGTCTTTCTTGGAGCTGGAAAATATACCTTAATTTTCCTTACAATAATAGTGTTTTTTGTCCATTAATTTATCTAGATGTCCTATTACAGTATATATTTTAAGGATGGCATCAGTTATGAGGTAAATGCATGGATGTTCATGTTTCCCAAATTAAACAATACTACATTTCTTTACAATGACCTAGGCCCTTGCTTCTGACACATGGGGTTTGCGTAAGTTAGGACTTTTTGGAGGAGAGGGATGTCATTTGGTGAACTGACAATAGCTCCAAATTTGCAGTCAAGATCAAACTTAGCCAGAGACCACTGACACCAGATTGGACATCATCAAAGTAAAGACTCCAGAACAGAATCCTGTGGAACCCAACTGCTGGTCTGTCTTTTTAGAAAAGTGTATCCTCATCTCTGAATATGAAGGTTTTGCCTCAGAGCCATTTTGCAAACCAACAAGCTAAGTAAGGGTTAACATGTAAATGGGTCAGTTTATCAGTAATACCATAGTGTGGGGTATTGACAAAGACTACTGATCTACAATCATCCAATGCTTCAATTACATTATTAAAGTAATTCCCTAGATTTAGTAGGCAGGGCTTCCTTTCACAAAGCTAAATTGGTTAAGACTGAAGGCTAGTGAGGTACCATTATTATTTTGTGGGCCCCATAATGATATAGTCCACTATATTACAAATTATGCTGTTAAGGCTAATTGGTCTATATTTCTCTGAGTGAATGATAGGGCAAATTCCAAGGGATACCACAATAACAGTCCTCCCCCGAGCTGAATATTCTTTTAAGATGTAGAGAAATGCAGATCTAGTGATATGCAGGTTACTTTGAACATGCCTTGTGATTATATTCACAAAACATTTATTTATTTTATTTGACATTTGTTGACTGGGTTAGTCCGATTGAGCTGAAGCCCTTTTTCAGCGGAGGCCTGGGGAGAAAAGCACCACAGATTACACAATGCAAGTAGAAACAAAATCAGATACAGTAAAATTATAAAAACTCAGATACAGTAAAATACAACAAAACATGTCAAACCTTTTAACGAAAATGTAAAGATATTAAACAATAATGGGCCCAAGGATTTATCCTTGAGGTACACCCATTTTGACAGGTAGAGCAGGAGAAGTTGCAGAAAGCCATTTGACAGATTGAAGTCGGTCACTGGGGTAACTAGTGAACCAGGATATAGTGGAGGTGGATAGATTTCGTTTAAAAATTTTGTTCAGGAGGAGGGGGTGGGAGACAGCATCAAATGCCTTAGCGAGATAGAGAAATAGGCATCAGATAAGTTTGTTTTGATGTCTTGCTTGAGATATGGTGTATAAGAAGGAGATGAGGGCAGTAGAGGTGCTATGCTTGGGGCAAAAGCCATGTTGAGTAGGGGTAAGTACGTTTTCTTGTAAGAGGAAGTGAAGGATTTGTTTGTGTACACATTTCTCTTTTAGAAAGAGAGGATAGGGTTTCAGTAGGCCTAAAGTTAGCAAGTTCTCATGAGTTACCTCCCTTGTGGATAGGCAAGGTGTAGAATTGTTTCCAAATTGTGGGTACATTAGACTCAGTAATGGAATAGTTAAGTATGGAGATAGGGAGGGCAAGAGAGTTGGCAGCGTTTTAGATAAAGACTGGGGGTAGATTATCAATGGAGGGAGAGCATCCACTGAAATTACTAAACCTGAATATATTTAGAAAGTAACTGGTAAAGCAGTGGTTTATACTAGCAATGAGAGCCTCATATGTTGTCTGGACCTAAGGTGCTACTGTTTTTTGGTTTTCAAGAGGTCTTTTAAGACTTTGCCTGTGATAATTATAGGCGGTGTTACAAAATGAATGGGGTTATGGGAGGAACATGGAGGACAGAGGAATGAGAAGTTCAATATAATTTTATCTGCTAGTATGTTGGTGATGTCTTCTGGGTCACACTGCTTGGAACTGCTGGAGATCATCTCAGCACTGTGCTGAATGTTGTTCCAAAGGCTGACATAGTTAGAAAAGATGGTTACCAATGGGTCATGTGGTACTATTTAATTTGTTCATTTTGCAGGTATTTATCTTATGCATGAGTTCTTGGTTCACCTTACTGATGTCACTTTGAGCATGAGATGGTTTGAGATTATTAGGACTAGTATTTTTTTTTTCATTTTACCATAAAACTTGTTGATACTGGTGATCCCATATAGGTTGGTTGTTTTTAAACTTGGCATTCTATTTCTAACAAATAGGGTAGATGCCTCAGTGCTAGATTTTTGGTGGGATAGAAATAAGGCACATATGTTTCAACATTTGCCATGGGATATTATTAGATATTGAGCTTTTAAATCTCCCAGGCCATCAGGAGTGCCAAAAAATTGATGCTGGAGAAATCTTTGAAGACAATAGGACTGAAAGGCATTTTATACAGGGTCCTTATGGGAAAAAAAAGACAACATAGTGGTCTGATCTGACCAGTAATGGTCAGCTATCAATGTGTAGTTTTTTGGTGTTATGTTTGTAAGAATAAGGTAAAATAAATTTGAGCCTCTAGTAAGAAGCAGAACTATCTGGTCTAGAGACTTAGTATAAATGGTGGCCAGGAGTCTTGGTGCATATTTTTATTTCTGGTGTATGTGTGCCAATGTATGGATAGGTAGTTGATCTGTTTCAAAATGAGTATAAGTTCAGTTATGCTAACATAGAAAGATGTCATGGGCTGTGAGAGACATGGAAAAAGTTGTACAGTTTGCAATGATATGCTAGTACTTTTCAGTCATCACCCCTTGAGTGACTGAACAACGTGATTACGTGCTTGGATACTGGCTAGCATGCTCAGCGAGAGTTTCAGTATAGCTGTGTTGCTGACATCAGAGTGAGACTGCATTTGGCAGCTAATTGCTAACTGAGAATTTCACTGCTCTAGTATTATTATAGATTGTGTGTTTGAGTTAAGACTATGATACTTATGTGGTGTGCTTCTCAGTGTTACTGCATTGTTACCAGTTGACCCCAGACTCCTTAGTGTTTTAGTAGTTCCTGCACCAGCTGGGTTGCTCTCACATCATGCTTGCAATGCTGAGCTAAATCTTAGTTTCTCAGAATTAGTTGTACTTTCACTTAATTTGGTTTTCTTTCTACATTCTACATCTATCCAAGATACAAATAAAATATGAGTACTTAGATCAAACTAAATCCAAGAACTCATGGACAAAATGGAAAATAACCCTGCTCGTATCCCTTCTGTTGCCACCTTTAAGAACTGACATATGCTCACAGGCAATGAACTTCTCCATAACACAAATAATCCAATCTGCAAGAGGTGCAAATAGCTATTCAATCTTTAGGCATCCATCTCACAATGTAAGACAGACCCTAAGCATCAGGCACTACACACATCTAATCACAACCACAGAAAACTGACTTATGCAGAGGCTATTAAAAAGTTAGTAAACTGACCTGTGCAGAAGCTGTTTAAAAGTCATTGCTAAAGACTCCAAAGACAAAGAATGCTAGGTCTCAGCAGGTATACATCACCAATGCCGCAATGTTACACCATGCTTATACACAGTAAAGGGGCACCAGGAGGATAATAAGAACCTATTAAAAGCCTCAGACTGTGAGTAAAAATAGTAACATCTTTGTAATTGGTGACTGTTGCCAATCACACTGATTCCATATTCATAAAACAAAGACAGGGTTATACTTAGTTGACTTTATTGTTCCAGGAGCCATGATTTCATAGGGATCTAAAATCCCTCTGACTGGACAAATATGATTATGACTTAGTGGTGGCCCAGGTGGGTGTAAATGACTTGGAGGGCACAACCCAGAGGAACATGCAGAGTGACATGTTGGGTATCACCATTCGTGTCTAGTGCAGACAAGACAGTGGTCCTGAGTAGCTTACTTTCTTTGCTCAGAATAATACCTACATACAAAGAAAAGATCATTGGCTTTAACACTTAACTTAGCAATAGTGTCATTCTAGGGGGGAGTTCAGTATGAGTCATATGGGATGAAATGATTCACAGTGCAACTTATTTCATCAAGGACGGTCTGCATCTTTTGTTCTACAGCTTTTGTTGTTGTCTGGTCTATGACCAGTTCATAGTATTTATTGTAAACTGGTATAGGGAATTTTCTGCATTTTTTATAAACATTTTTGAGTTGTTTTAATTCTATCTTATTTTATTCTATTTCTTTCTATTTATGTATGTTTATATATTTGAAATATATTTGTTATGTCTTGTTTTTATATACATATACTTTTACATGAATTTATACACATCTATATAACTACGTTAGGATTTGTGTGTGTGTGATTGTTGATTTTATACGCACAACTTCCTATTGTCTGCTTAACATGGATTGTATTCTGTCTCTAGTCAGCGTTCGTTTTACTGCTGAAGGGGTTAATTAATTAATTAATTAATTAATTAATTTGATTCCTTTGCTGTGACTGGATTGGTTGGCAGTATTTTAAATTTGTTTAAATTAAGCTGATTGACTGTTTTTTAAGATCTGATGAAGCATGTATTTATATGTGAAAGCACTTATCCGTTGAATATACAATAAATTTAACTGATTTTTTGAGCCTGGTGGTCCTGCCTCGTGTTTTCACCTTGGATTTTTCACAATTTCTTGGCTTGGACCTTTGAGTAGCAGGATACTTTTTTGCTTTTCTGTTGCTGTTTGTTTCTTGGTATACCTGCGACCACATGGCTGAAAAGCTATCTCCTGAGATGGATTCCATTCTGGGTAGAACTGACTTGGATATTCGTTGGGATAATCTTACCAAACAATAGACTAACCGTCTTTTGAGACTTGCTCTGGATGGCCCGTCTACATCTTTTCCATCGAGTACTTCAGGGAATGTGAATGAGTTTACAGAGCTTCTCAAGACTCTAGAGAATGATTTATATAAATTACAATGCCTAATTTGGCAGCGTCGCCACTTTGAAGTGTGCATTCATTACCGCATAGTTCCTCGCCACATGCGAGTGTTGTGCATGCCTATTTATGAGGATACTTATCCCGACCTACTTAAAAAGTGGCAAAGCTTAAACATCAATGTTGGCTTTCAATACATGTCTCTCCTGATTGAGTATTTTACCCCTATTGAGAGAGAGAGTTGACCGATAAGGTGGAGACTCTGAACAGAGATCTATCTACTCGCTTTCAAGGTGAAGTTTTTTATAATATGTTGTCAACTTTATATGTTAATGTCACTTCATATGGTAATAGATTGCAACATACTAAACAGCAGAAAATCCTACGTGATTTTTGGGATTTTTCAGCGGGCAATGTCTTTGTACAGCCCAGGTTTGCCGCTAATCATAGCGGCAATGATACTAGATCTGCATGCTCCACTTATGCAGCCAGTGTCATTTCCGCTGCTACAGCAGTTCCCTTTAGCAGCTCTATAGTGTCAGGAACCCCTGGTGATGGGGATGGCTCTACTGATGGTACTATGGCTGCTATAACTACACCTTCCATTTCTACTGCATCTTCTGATTCTATGGGAATGCCACTTCTTTTAATTTCTGGGCAAACACCACCACCTAATCAACTTGGTTTCCATGCTGCCATGAATGTAGATATGGGAGAGAAATCTAAACATATGGCTCCGCTTAATTTGGACAATTTTTTACTTCT
The DNA here is from genome assembly GCF_019279795.1 of Protopterus annectens. Lineage (NCBI taxonomy): Eukaryota > Metazoa > Chordata > Ceratodontiformes > Protopteridae > Protopterus > Protopterus annectens. The sequence goes on along the minus strand of NC_056736.1, from coordinate 687,671,177 downwards.
ACCCACAAGAAATTGGACAAGGTCACCGACGAGAAGACCCAGCTGGGGATGACGAAAGAGAAAGTTCTCTGGAGATGACAACAGTGTGGATCGATGGACCAGAAATTAAATGGACTTGTTTTTAACTTGTCTAATTTTGTTCTTACTACAGCAGAATATACTCTGTTGAATAAGGGTCTTTCTTACATTCCCTCAGCAGGTACGAACTTAACAGACTTACTTTTAGAACTTAGACTCTTTGGCAGGAATATAGCTTTGAAATTAATGCACTCTAATGAAGATTCTCTTAATAATATTGAGAATGGTTCTAGGTTAAAAAGGAAGAGTGTTTTTTGTCCTGTTATTCCAACACATGTTGACTGTTTTGTTAGATTATGTGAATATGTTTTTTATGAATTGTTCTCCAGTGAAAATCATTGTAAAAATACTTATTTTAATATGTCTAAGGATGAACATAGAGCGCTTCTTTCCTTGCGTTAAAATGATGCTCTAACCATTAGACCCGCTGATAAGGGCAGTGGTATTGTATTGACTCTTCTAGTTATATCAAGGCTATGTTAACTATGTTGCAAGACCCTCAGACCTATCAAATGATTGATACCCCGTTTCTGTACAAGGTTATTAGAGGAATCTGGGATAATATATATGATCTCCTAATATGTAGGCAGATTGATTACCAGCTTTATTCTTATTTATGTGTTGAACATCCACTAGTTCCTTTAATAAAAGGTCTGCCTAAGATATATAAGTCTTTGACATCTCCCCCAATGAGACCTATTGTATCTGGCGGTGGCTGGGTGACTGAGACCATGTCGGTTTATGTTGAGCATAAGTTGGGTCCATTAGTTAAAAAGATTCCTACTATACTTAAAGACACTCTCCAACTGTTGGATGATATTGAGATCTATAATGGTGATCCCACATGTTCAAAATGTATTTTGGTTACTTTAGATGTTAAGAACCTATTTACATCTATCCCTAATGATTTTGGACTTGAAGCTGTTAGAGATGTTCTTACTAGATGTGAAAGTATGCCTAATGAGGAGACTATGCTTATTACCACACTTTTAGACATGGTGTTGACTAATAATATCTTTATTTTAATGGGCAGTTATATTTACAGCATTGGGGTGTTGCAATGGGTAATCCCTGTGCAAACTCCTATGCTAATCTTGCCATGTACCATTGGGAGAAGGCTTTTTTGTTTGACCATTTGGGGTTTTTGAATATTCCCCTTTATCGACGTTTTGTTGATGATATTCTATTTTTATGAAAAGGTGATGAAGCAGGTTTGAATGGTTTTGTTGCTTACTTGAACTCTACAACTCATTTCTTAGAGTTCAGTATGACCTCTTCTTGTGTTTCTGTAGATTTTCTTGGTATTACTATTTATCAAGATTCTGCTGGACTACTGAGTACCAAATTATACTGGAAACCCTGCTGGATGAATGCTTTACTGCATTTTAATAGCATGCATCCTAGGATGACCTTTTCCAATATTGTTAAGAGTCAATACCATAGACTGAAGAGAATTTGTAGGGATCCAGATGATCTGATATTACAGTTGAATGAGCTAGATAGGTTATTTTTGGAGAGGGGCTATAAGAAGTCTATTTTAGCAAATGTAAGAGAGGAAGTAATGGGCTCGACTGTCTCCTCAACAAGAAACATGACTGGTTATGGTAGTAGCAATAAGCTCCACTTTGTCACCACCTACACAGGGGATATCGGTTGTATAGTAGAAGTGGTGAACCGTAACTGGCATGCTCTTCTATTGGACCCAGCCACTGCCAGGATAGTTGGGAGGTCTCCATGCTTCGTATATAGAAATAGTAACAACTTGAAACGCATTTTATGCAAAGACGTGGTGGGGTGTCCCAATAGTAGTTTGATTCCAAATAAGAGTTTGAGCTATGGAACTTTTTCATGTAAGCATTGCAGGATGTGCAGTGTTATAATTGTTGTACAGAATTTTGACCATCCTGTCTTAAATTATAGGTTTGTTCCTAGATTTATTGCTACCTGTAACAGTGTCAACTTAGTATATCTTGCATCTTGTAATTGTTGTACCTGTTTCTATGTAGGCAAGACTACACGAAGGTTGAGAGACAGGATTTATAATCATTTGTATGACATCAGAAATTTAAATCAACAAAATGCATTAGCTAAACATGTGGCTAATTTTAGTACCCATATGTTTAGCTTTAGGGTTTTTCAAATAGTGCTGATTAATATGAGAGGGGGCAATTTGAACAATCAATTAGACTTGGTAGAAGTAAAATGGATTTTTAGATTGCGTGCCCATATTTTTCCAGGGCTTAATAATCATGTCAGTCTTAAACCGGCCCTGGTAGCACGCCCAATAAAATAATGGGAGGGATTCAGTAATCCACCGTGTAACACGAACAAAGTCCTACTCGGAGACTGCCGTCTAAGAGTATGACGTCAGCACATCATGCATATGCATGAGGGCATGCTGACTCAACTCCCAGGCTAACACGGAGCGTGTAGGAGTGCAGGGGGCGTGTCAGACTGCCAAGTAGTCCAAATATCCATGCCCCTGCAAGTGCCTAAATCTGCAAATGTCAGCAGATATGAGCGAGTCTTCTCAAATGTGTATACCCCCAACACTACACTCCCCCACATTCAAAACCCCTGTACAAATGAAATAAAATGTAAAACATTTTTTTTTTATTATTCACGATATAGCTGCCCATATTTGCATGTGTGTAGCTACAATTAGCAGTTTAGACATCAAAGAGGATAATAAACCACTTATATGCAAATTAAGCCAAATAGCAATAGTTTAGTGGTAGAGCCTTCGCACAAAAAGGAGGCATTCCCGGTTCGAGTCCCACCACTCCCCTATCCATTTTCTGTAGGAAATATGAGCATAAAAATAATTCCTGACATTTACCTTTTAAATTTTATTAAAATGCATTGAAATGTCCTATGTAGTAGTGAACGATTTTTTAAATATATATAAGAAGGTGAAACGGTCATGCATACTAATGAATGCATAAGTAACCTATCTTAAGCAATGTGAAGCACTGCTAAGCAACGTTTACCAGTATTAAGCACATTTAAGAAAAATCGCCCATAGCTAAGCACTGGTTTAACTAGCGCAATGGCTTTGCGCATAGCTGCGCATCGCACCAACTACAGCAAACAAAACATGTTTGCGCGATGCTGTGCACCGTGCTAACTAGCGCAACATCGGGCAATGTCGGGCAACATCAGTAAACGTAGAGCAACGTTGGGCAAAGTTGAGCAAAGTTGGCTAAACACAGCCACACCCCCTACTGGTCAGGCCAGTATTAAAATAAAAAAGCAATAACAGGTCTCGAACCCAGGATAGTGTGCACCATAATCACAGTACTGATCCACTAAGCCATGACAGCATTTGATATTCACGGAGTGTCAACACATATATACATATTAATCAAAGTTTACCCAGTGCTAAGCAGGTGTACACTCAGCTGAGAATTTTCAAATCTGGCCAATCACAAATAAGTGCTGGAAATGAGGCATATTTAAGCTCCATAGGTGGGAATACTCACCATAACTGGTTGTAGCTCCCATCTGCAGGCAGCAATGGCTGGTGTCAGAGAGGGCTCTCACTTCCGAGCGCAACAGTGGGGCATTGAGGAGTCAAAAGCGATGGTTTGGCTCCTCGTCCATCATCATAATGCTAGACTCCTGCTGGGCCAGTTCCAGGGCATGGAATACAAAGCGGAAGTCTGGAACCGTCTCACACATGAACTCACCAGTGCCACAGGCGTCCTTTGGACTGGTGAGCAGGTTAGACATCACCATGCAGACCTGAAGAGACGCAAGCAGGATCAACTGAACCAATGGATACAGGAGGCCCATGGGATGCAAAATGCCCCACTACTGTGTAGATAGCCATGGACTGAAGTATGTAAAAATTGCTAGTGTAGTCGATAGTATGGATAAGTGTATCTCAATACCACTTCATTTACTTCACAGCTGCAGGTGTCCTAGCTGCGAATCAGCAAGCCTATGCAGGTAGGCTGCTAAGGCTGCGCCACCAGGCAGGTTAGTAATTATTCTGCATGTACTGTTATATAAAGTAAGTGAGAGAGCCTGACAAAAAGTGTTGTAGCCCAATAATAAAGGTATAATAAGGCTTGAATAACCTCTCTGCATGTACTGTTATGTAAAATAAGTGAGAGAGCCTGAAAAAGAGTGTTGTAACCCATTAATAAAGGTATAAGTCCTGAATTATTTCTCTGCATGTATTGTTATATAAAATAAGTGAGAGAGCCTGAAAAAGAGTGTTGTAAACCATAAATGAAGGTATAATACATCTTGAATAAGATGTCTGCATGCACTGTAATAACAAATAAATGAGAGAGCCACTAGAAAAGTGTGTAATGTAATTAATAAAGGTATAACTCCTGTAGTGTGTCCGTGTCACCTTCTTCGAAATGTTGGTGTACTCTTGCAGTATAGAAATAGTAGTGTTGTATTAAGCGCTGTCAACCCACACTTGGGTAGGCCCATAGAAAGAGGACAAAGGGAGTGCCAGTATCTCTTAAGCATATATACAGTCCTCAACTGTAGTTTCAAGGCTGGCATGTATAGGTAAATCTGGCACATGAGTAGCTTGTTATTGTGTTCACTGGAAATGTCAGTGTGCTGCTAGAAATGTAGGGGGCTGTTAAAATATAACTGATAATGTCACCTGAACACATCCAGATATGTAGACATATGAATATAAATAAAATATATAAATACGCAGCAGTAACATCTGCATCCTGGACAGTTTGTATGTTAGATACAGGTCAGGTATATAAGGAACTAGCAAAACACATCTCACAATGTAATGGACATTGCCTAGTGTAATAATAGATGTAGGGGATATATACCTGCAGTCAATAGGAATGTAGTGTAAACTATAAGTTCATATAAGTTGTTAATGGAGGCATCTTTTTACACACTACTGTATGTGCATAAACAATGCAATTCCACACCTCAATGGGTATGTGTGATCTCAAAACATTTGTTGGGACATATGTCCTATTGGTTTATAAATATCTGCATTTACTTTGATGCATGTGCCCTGTTCAAACACCACAATCTTGGTGGCCTGTTGCCACCAATCATTTCTGCATGCTGTTGGAATGTCCACTGTCATTCTATATATGCATGTGTTATGCTTGCTGTTCAGCTGTTGGAACTCTGATGTGTTGGGTTAATGGGAATATTACTGTATGCTGTTACAACTAATTTGGAATGTTGTTGGCTGTTACCAACCCATATTGTCAGTAAATTCACCTAAACACAGAACGTATGGGAAGGCCAGTCCCAGCGGACCCACCTGTCCCACCTCAGCTGGCGATGGCACCTGGCACCAACAGGTCCGGTGCCCAACCCGGGACCTCCTCCTCCGTTGGCCCTGTGCCACCTTTGGGTGGAAGCGTTGCAGGGGACGGGGCTCAACCCTCCCCCCTGCAAGTGTGACCAGAGGAGGGCCACCTATCACTGTAAGAATTGTCCGGGCTGTGGTGCATAGGGAGATTGAGCGTTCAGTCGCTGATCCCCTACGCCAACTCGAGGCAAGAGTGGTGCAACTCATGGGTGAGCCTGCCCCTCTTACACAGCCCCCAGCACAGCCACCCTCTGGGCTGCGAAACTGCAGTGGTGACTGCCCATTGGTGGGGATCTTAGTTCCACTGTTGCCATCTGTGGGCACATGGGCTTGTGATTTCCAAACATCCTTCCCCGTCAATAGTGTTCACCCACCCCATGTGTCATATTCTGCCCCTGTATGCGTCTTGTTTGTCTTGTCTGTTTACCTTCCCAGCCTACCTCCCAAAACATACCTACTTCCCCTACCCCACATTCCATTCTCACCTAAAAAAAATGGGCAATCTGCTCCCACAAAAAAATTATTCCCTATACATAGCTGCCCATTTTGCACGAATGTCCACTGGACACAAAAACTGAAATTTAATTGGCAGTACAACATACTTCGTTGTCCTCACCCCTCCCTCAGGGGTGGAAGGTTTCAAATTTCCCTCCAAATTGCTAGTATATGCACAGCTGTTGCTTTTAAAGAAATGGGCAGCTATGGACCTTCCCTACACCCGTCCTGCACATGCCGAGCTGTTTTCCCTACTGTGTTTCCCTCTTTGTGCCCCTTTTTCACCACCTTCCTATCTCACCATTTTCTTTTCTTTCAAAAAAATGAGCACGAGGATTAGCGGGAGTAAGCACTTTTAAACAGTAGTAAGCGGGTTTGCGAGAGTGTGCGCATGTGTGCACTTAGCTTAGTATTGCTAAGCATTGCACAAACCCACGCAAACCTGCTTACAACTTCTTAAAAGTGCCTTAGTCACCCTGCATATGAGGGGCTTTGTTCTGCTCAGCAGCAAAATAAAACACCACTGTCAGTCTCGAACCCTGGACACACTAGACTGCATGAAATATCACTAGGCCACAGTAGATATACAGCAGGTTGCTGCTGAAATATATATATATATCATGCATCAGAATGTGTGAATTTAAAGGAAAGATAGGAATGTCATAACACAAAACCTGTTCTGTGGAACTTTACCAGCAGTTGTTGTGGAATTGCATTACATGACTGTGATAACAGAACCAGACATTTTAGCAGTAAATAATGTTACAGCAGCACTTTACAACCCCACACAGTATCATAGCAGGACAATCCCCACCCAAATGTACAAAATACCAGTGTGTTCAAGGTACAGCAAGGATGTAAGTAGGCATACTCAGTACTGGAATTGTCAAGTTTTAATGAGCATCCTGTTATAATGTCAACAAAATAAAAAGCGCAAACTGTGCAGAAGTGAGTACATTAATATCCACAGTATAGCAGTTCACAAACAGTTCATGTGCCAAATGAAAACATCTCAATAACTACATATGTATGGAAGCTAATTGTATAAGTAGAAAAGAAACTCCATACTCCCATGTATCTTGTGTTAGCATTTCTAGGAGTGAGTACAGTTCTACACTGTCAACTGTGTACTGGAAGTGGCAACATTCAGGTCTGAGTACAACATTCAAATAACTGGCTACATCCCTAGCAACAGTTAGAAGTATACCAACCTTCTGACTTACACAATGGTGTCCACAGCAAACAAGTATGGTCCCCACTTTGGAAATCTGAAAGGGCTACGCCTACCTGACTTAGCAATATATAGCACTGGGTTGCTATGACAGTGAGTACTGCAAGTACCACACAGCAGGCTGCATGCAATTGCCAAATGGTGGCCACCAATTGGTACAGAGGCCATCACATGCACATGTGCAGATACCTATAAAAGCAGTCTGTACTTGCTGTCCACACATGCAATCATTTCATTGCAGGTACGGAGGGAGAGAGAGAGAGAGAGAGACACACACAGCAGAAATAAAGAAAAAGAATCCAAAGAAAATATATTGAAAGAAAAAGTAATATATTGAAAAAAAAGATAACAAAAAGAATATATTGAAAACAAAATAATATACTGAAAAAAAATTATATTGAAAAAATATACTGAAAAATAAATATATTTAAAAAACAATATATTGAAAAAAACAATATATTGAAATAAAAATATATTGAAAAAATATATTGAAATAAAAAATTTATTGAAAAAAAATATCTTGAAAAGTAAATGATATATTGAAAAGAAAACGTATATTGAAAAAAATATATACCTTGAAAACTTAATTCAGGATATACGACAACAAATAGAAACACATACAAAGGAAAGGTATGTAACAGCTATGTATTTACTGGAATGTAGTAGATGTTTATGAAGAGTACAAAGTTTGAATCATCCATATGTGGCAGCAGTACGTATCAATGCACAGATGCCCTGCATAACTACTGGCATGGAGAAATGAGTGTGTAGCTGTGTGCAGTGGGATGTGACTATGACATATGTAGTTCAGCATTAAATGTCAAACATCTGATCCATGTTATCTGTGTTCTGTACAATAGTGTGTACAATGTCTGTTTGGGGTAGTAGCCCATACGGTTATGTAAACATGGATGTGACAGAGTAACAAATGCATGATAGTCATATTAACGTGTAGCTTAGCATTGGCAACAGCTGTACCAGGCTAGTATGCTAATTTAGCATTAGCAGCTATATATACACCCTCTAATATTACTGTGTGCTCACATGTGACACCTGTTCATGTTGCAGCAAGGCCCAACAGGTCAGCCATGAGGTGCATGGACTTACAACAGTGTGGTCCTTGTGTGTGTATGGCACACACATACGGAGAGATCTGTCTGAGTCAGATATATTAGCATCTGTACATGTGCATTGAGCAAGGGACATACTGCAACTGTTTGTGAAAGGTGGATATATAAATGTTGTTGAAGGTTGTTATGTGCATATTTCTATGTAGGTTGTAGTGTGTGACAGACCAGACAGCATACAGTGCTGGTATATGACATCGGGTGGTTAAACGCTGTGGGTATGATTCATCAGGTTTGCAGTGTTGCAGCCAGTGAGGCCTGCTAAAGCTATATGGGCTAAGAACACCTTCAATGCATTCCGCACAACACTGTGCAATATTATGACATAACTGTATACCTCACAACCTTCCCATACTTGATATTCCCACCATGAAAGGTGGACTGTATATGTGCATATATGTATATCTATATTATGTACACCAATGGATGCTTATATGTATGTGTGTATATAGACATAGATATATATATATATATATGTATGTATATATATATATATATATATATATATATATATATATATATATATATATATATATATATATATATATATATATATATATATATATATAGAGAGAGAGGGTCATAATTACTGCAACAGATGCCTGGTGACAAAGCCATGGACTCAAGCACAATGTTGACACTGCATTGGCATCCCTCCTTGCAAAAACTCAGTACCCATTAATTACCACATAGGTGGTAGTCTACTTAACGCTGAAGGTGTGATAAGAGACCATGGAGCACAGGTGGACAGTAGTCATCCCTTCGAAAGTCACAGTGCCACACTAGTCATGTAATCCATCTACGTGGCACACGTCATCACAAAAGATGTGTCATCCAGGGAAATATAAGTCAGTGTTCCCCTCTACTCCACACACATAAAACCCAGTATAGAGTACAATGCCCCATGTGGTATGTACCTCACAAGACATCTACAGCAACTGGAAAGGACACAGACATACCTCACAAAGAGTAATACCAGCCTCAAACAGATGCCCTATGCAGACCGTCTCACAAACCCACAACTAGACTGTGTCGCATACCGCCTACCCAGAGGTGACCTCTGCCTAACATACTAAACTGTGTCAAACTCAGATCTGTTGGACATGTTCCATGTAAACAGATCACAATCTCTACAAGCTACACGCTCTAGGGACCCAAACCCTTTGACCACAATAAACAGCACATGCTGGAGGGAAAGATTCCTATCTCAGAGACATCCCATACTCTGGAACAAACCAACTATCCATAGCAAACAAAGCTCCTAATTAGCAATTGTCATAAATAATCCTGAAGACTGTATGGGAGATAGTGAATACAGCCAGGCAATCACCTCTGTGTCTCTGCTTGACAGGGCCATGTGAAATGTAATTGCCTGTGTGTCAAAGGCCAGGGTAGTCTATGGCTAGACTTCTATAGGCCCTAGGGCCAATAGCCTCTTACCAACCTATTACCAACCTATAAAGTGATACACACCCACATGTACTTGTTGCAATAATTGCTATGTGAGGTTGACTGAGTGTGATGGTGAATGTGTTGGTGAATGTGTCAGAGTTTGGGATATGTGTAATAAATTAGTGGGAAACTGTTTCTGTCATGGTATTATGTGGCCTAGCTGTGATCCCAGCAAAAGATGCGTATGCAATTGCTAGGTAGAAAAAGCTGTATGCCATACAGTCTGACATAGTCCCTTGTTGTCGACTGAGGTGTCCCATTGTAGGCTAAAGCAGTACCTGTATACTTATTGAGTGTTACTGCTGGTGAATCCAACTCCTGTATGAACTGTAGTACTACCTGAAGCTGTATGCCTAAACACCACAGTATGGTTGAAGTCCACATTTATTGGAACCACTGTTATGTGTGTTCCCTGTAGTCCTCACAGATTACATACCTCAGGCATAAGGTCTTGCAACTACTGACACACAGTACTGTGAGGTACACAGGTAAAGGTCATCTGGGTTGCCATACCTTTGTGTCTGGTATGTATGTCTGATGTGCATGTGGGTATGCCGGTACCATGGCCTCGGTCCTATGTGTGTTACAGGATATAACTGTGTATCTAGCAACATGTATAGTTTAGTACAGCAGTATGCCACCTATATTAACGAATGTGCACATATGTTAGGCAGGGGTCTGCCATCAACGACTAGTGTGGTATACTGGTAATACTGTCACTGGACTTTACAATCATTGCAATGGATTGCATATTTCATGATGCATGAGCATGATATATACCTCCTGGGGCTAGGTGGTGCATCGTGTCACATACAGTGTGCCATGTACTGTTGTATAGTCTTACATACTGTTATAACTTTGTTGCTGTGCAAAACATGGTTTGATATATAGAGTGTGCCAGGCACTGTCAGGCATCTGTGGGTTGAGAACTGATATGTGGTATTGAAAGTGTGTATCTTCTGACAGCCAGTAGGTTGCTATATATGGTAGTTGATTGATATCTGTACTTTAGAATGTTACATGTGCCACATGACTTGCTCACACATATTGTTTCATTGTCTTCCAGGGTAATGTCCCACCATTGTAATCCCGCATATAGCACTGCTGAGGAAGAACAGATCACAGTGAGCCTGGTGCAGCCCTATGCCCTGCTCTTCTCCAGAACCAGCCAGGACCAGCATGAGTGGACTGCGCTGTGGCAAGATCTTGTCCATAGGGTAAATGACATAGGCATGCATAACCGAACATATGAGCAGGTACACCATCACTGCAGTGATTTAATTAGACATGTCCGGCAGCGTGCGTCTGATATCCGCAGACAACAGCTTGTCACAGGTAGGAGGGGTAGCCATCCATCCCCCCCTCACCAGAGTAGTGGAGCTGCTCCTGAGCCAGGTGGCTCCTGGCCAACAACAACCACAACAAGTAACATGTATCATCATGGAGGCCGGAGCCACCCAGCAAGTTGACATGGAGCATGCAGGTAACATGGCATAGCTGTAGACTACTGTTACCTCAATTGGTAGAGCATGCTTATGTGAAATGTGTACTGTGTAGTTAGACGATGTGGTGCCTAGTGTTGTGCAATACTAATAATTAGGAATATAATCTGTAGGCCTGTGACTGTCAACCGTTGTACTACTGTAAGATTGCAAACACACAGTAGCAATGCCACAGTTGTTGCCACTGACAAAGTGTCTCATATCCTTGTAGGTCCCTCTGGTGTGACAGCAAGGCAGCAGACCCATGATGGTGAGTGTGTTCTACCTTTAATATTGCTAATTAAATGTGCATGTCATAGGTGAGGTGTAGGCCATGTACACGTAACACACCTACGCATAATGCATGCTGTGCATGTTTGCTGTGAGACTATGCACATCCTAGTAATGTGGGTAGCTGCCTAAAACACATACAATACACAAAGCATCCCACACAATTGTGACAATACTGTAGTGGACATTGGATAGGCAGAGTCGATACACATGCACACAACATGCACAACTTTGTCATACGCAATACACGTTAACATGCTACACATGGCGTATTCAGACACCCGCTGTAAGGTCACACTACAGTATCCCAAATGTCATCCACACAGCACACATAATATACCTGAGGGGTAGATGCCTCACATGTGGCTGTGCGACACTCTTCAACACATAACACGTTCATGTTAGGCAATGCCCCCTATTGGGCACCTTACAAACCCATGTAACAACTGGGTGTGAAATGGCGAATGTAGCCATGGTACTGCAGTTCAGGTACAGCATGCTATGTGCCAGTCTGGCACATATTAGTAGCCTTGAGTGACCACATGATGCTGCATGATGATGGCTCATGGTACTACACCCCATCCAGTTACAGTGGCCACAGAACTACACATATCATGAATTGCTTTGCACCTCAATGTTGTGTGTGTGCAGACATATGCACCTATACATGATATGCATAGCAATCACCATTTGTAGAAAGTGACACACATATGTCTTGTAGTGCTATAGAGTATATAGGTCACATGACACACATTGTGTATGTGTGATGTTTCATGTTGCAGTTGTGTGGTAGCATGCCATGTCATGGCTGGCACTGGCATGTCCACAATATGTCCTATATTCACCATAACCACTGCACAATGGCTATGTTGAGCAATGGTATTCCATCAGGTATACATGCACCACTCATCCTGTGTGTATACAAAGCATGCATGTGCTAAACCTGTGTCCACAATTATCTGCTAAAGACACAGATGCTCTAATCAGAAATGGATATCTATGTGACACACTGATACACATACAGCCATGATATGTATACCTGTGACTGATGGTGCACAGGACATTGCAGGGCTTTTAATACCTGCACAGCAATGTTGTGTCCATGTACACATTGCTTTCCAGGGTGAGGCCAGTCACTGAACAAAACACACATGCATCAAAGCCATGTATACTGTTATTAGCAAGGGCTGTCTACACTCACACTGCATGCTGTTTAGCAACACACATCCTGCATGCTGTCACATTTGATATAAATGTTTGGCTTGTGATACTGTACCCCACCATTACACTCTATTGAGTATGTTCGGGATTGCTGGTGGTGTGTGTGTGTGTGTGTGTGTGTGTGTGTGTGTGTGTGTGTGTGTGTGTGTGTGTGTGTGTGTGTGTCTGTTTTAGTGAGGAGTGTATTTGTGTGCATGTATGCATGTGTTCATGTGTTCATGTCTGCATGTGTGCATGTGTGCCGACATCATTTACAGGCCGTAAAGTGTGTTTCCTGTCTTTCTCTCACAGGTGCTGATTTTGGTCTGGTTCAATGCAGCAGGGAAACTGATGTCACTGAGCATAATAGTGATAATGATGATAGGTGTGTTGAGGCACAGGCATGTTTGCCAGGGACTGTCGTTGGGCCACCAATCGACAGTACACAAGTGTCCACCCCATCCATGCACACAGTCATACTGCCAATACATCCATCACCAATGCCCTTAGCAGAGGGACAGCATACAGTTGGCATTGGCCAGGACAGTGTGGTATCCATGGCACATGCATCCCGACACAGCAGTCATACCCAGATGTCTGAAAGGGTACCACATAGGCAGATGTCCGGGGGTTATTGTCAGAGCACTGCTGCTCATCATGCCACTGGCAGACGTGCCACAGGTCTTACAACCTCACGCATGTTCCAAGCTGTCATGGAGGCACAGGCACGTATGGAACGGTACACCAGACAAAGACTAAGGGCACAGAGGGCACATAACACCACCATAATAGACAGTATCCGTAACCTAGCTGGTGCCATACGTAACTACACTGAGGTCACCGATAGACGTTGGGGAGAGACATTAGATGTCCTCTGCAATGTCATGTCCATGTGTCAGGACAGTGCGGGATGGTTGAGTCATCGACATGGACATATGCCAGCAACATCAGCAGCTGGCAGTCACCGCGGATGTCCCTCAAGCCACAGCCGCTCCCGTAGTGCCAGTACCAGCCCCAGCAATGTTGGGGGTGGGCTGTCCATAGAACATCCTCAAGCCACAGCTGCTCCCGTAGTGCCAGTACCAGCCCCATCAATGTTGGGGGTGGGCTGTCCATAGAACATCCTAGAAGACCACGTGCACGTGGCTCTGGACAGTCTCAGCAGGGACCTGGGTCCAGTGTACATCCATCTACCTCTGGGGATAGTACCCAGTCTGGCTTAGTACCTGATAGTGTCAGTAGCACCCCTGCCAGGCATAGGTACCCTATCCGTGGACAAAGATGGTGATCTGTAAAGCCTTGCAGGTACAGTCTGTGGCTGTCCCACAAATACCCATATATGGCAGCCACATGGTGGAACTGTGTGCATGCAGACACACACACACATAATCCAGACACCTAGGGCTAACACATACTCACACACATTACATCAACATTGGCCCATACCAGTATTCTTGCTGCACACACACACACACACACACACACACACACACACACACACACACACACACACACACACACACACACACACACAAACATACATGTCAATTGGATGGCTCACTGTAGGCCTCTGGCAAATCAATAACACACCCTGTGCATATGATGAAACCTGTACCACCTCCTGTCATCTGTAACATTGATGCAGGAACAGGCTACCATGGTGCTGATGCACAGGGTGTCTTTATAGTAGTATAGCAATGTTAGCATGTTGTCAGCAGTAGAGTGTAATGATATGCTTGAAGGTGTAGCTGAGCAGGCATGATGCATTAAAGCTATGATTGTCATTGTAGTGTTGTTTACACCAGTATTAGTTCCAATTGTATATTGTCCGCCCACATGCCACTTGGCTGATGTGTTCAGTAATGGCAGCATGTGTTAGAGAGTGGACAGTATGTATGGGATGTGTGTAGCACAGATTTGCAGGTGTACAGTTGTGAAAATGGTGAAGGTGCACTGTCTGCATGTACGTGCATAGTGGACACATGGGCAGGGTGATATGCTCTGTATTACACAGTAACACTCCATAGTTTCTATTGGTGGCCAGTATGCATTGTACTACACACATTTCGGAACCTGACTACACATGTGTGTATGACATGGTTTGACACTGTGCTGTGGGTCATACTGTTACTATCTGTCATTGTTTTGCATTCTGGTAGTATACATGACTTAACAGCCTGACCATAACCAATCGTTAGATGATGTCTTGATAACTGACACACAGATGTAGGACACACAGCAACATTTGGATCCTTCAGGTACTATACTATGCCAGTAACCAGTGGTATTCACCTGCACCCATTACTGAGACCACTCCTGTTTGGCATATGGCTCTCTTAGGTACATGCAATCACAGTAGGGATATGTCTGTCAACATGTGCTAATGCATACTGTGGCCTATACTGCATTCTCCAGGTGACACACACATCCTCCACAAGGGTATCATACAGACAGATACCTGTTGTCAAACCCATGCTGTAAAGCTATAGGCCAAACTAAGCATAGTCATCCACCTTTACGGAACATAGTATCCCCACAGTACCACATAGGTAGTAGCCACCAACATGATGAACAGGTACCGATGTGTACATGCAACCTAGTGTTACATCATCTCTCCTTTGATAATCACATTCCCTAAGGTATTTTGAAATCCCTCGGTGGATCACATAAGCAATAAGGGGTCTGCATGCATGTCCACAAAGGTTGTTGTACACCTATAATGAATAGTCATCATTGACTGACTTTGCTGCATTAGAACTGGTCTAACATATACCTCGGCCATAAACCCTCACTCACACAATTCAATAGAAACCATAATGAGTGTGTGTGACACGGATGACCTAGGCTAGGCATCACTGCAGTGGCTGGGCTTGTCACAAGCATACAGATGTGACCTAAGGTCTGGGAAGCAGTAGTACAGTTTGCCAAAGATGACAGCTGTGTTGTTGGATAAAGCAGGGTTCACACACACATGCAATAATTGAGGTAACATGTACGTATATGTATTTGCCTCACAGCTACCTCACTTATGCAATGCCTACTGATACAGTTGTAAAAGCAAAATCCCCCACACTGTCACACACATAAAGCACACACACTCATCAAGTGCAGGATTCAAACCTGACCTAACTACTTTATGATACTAGAGGAGTACACATTAACATGTCGTGCTATACACATTACTAAGAAGTCTCTTTTCCACATGTATATTTGTAGGATGGTGACATCATCAGACTTGACAATGATTAGTATACCACTTTTAAGGTGTTTTACTACTCTCCAAAAAGGTTGTGCTTTCCCATGGAGACCACACACAAACAGTTGTCAAGTACAAGATTCAAACCCCTACCTAACTACTGCATGATACTAGAGAAGCACGCATTAACACAACGTGCTATACACCTTACTGGGAGCTCTCTCTTTCACAGGTATATTTGTAGGATGGTGACATCATCAGACTTGACAAAGATTAGTTTACCACTTTTAAGGTGTTTTACTACTCTCCTAAAAGGTTGCTCCTTCCCAAATAGGCCACACACAAACAGTTGTTCAAGTGCAGGATTCAAACCCCTACTTAACTACTTCATGATATTAGAGGAGTACGTATTAACACAACACTCTATGCACATTACTGGGAGTTTACTCTTCAACAGGTATATTTGTAGGATGGTGACATCATCAGACTTGACAAAGATTAGTCTGCCACTTTTAAGGTGTTTTACTACTCTCCTAAAAGGCTGCTCTTTTCCAAGGAGACCACACACAAACACACACACACAATTGTTAAGGGCAGGATTCAAACCCCTACCTAACTACTTCATGATACTAGAAAAGTACATGTTAACGCAACACACTACACACATTACAGGAACTTCTCTCTTTGACAGGTATATTTGTAGGATGGTGACATCATCAGACTTGACAAAGATTAGTTTGCCACTTTTAAGTTGTTTTACTACTCTCCTAAAAGGTTGCTCTTTCACAAGGAGACCACACACAAATACACACACAGTTGTCAAGTGCAGGATTCAAATCCCTACTTCATGATACTACAGAAGTACACATTAAAATGATGCGCTATACACATTACTGGGAGTTCTCTTTTCCACAGGTATATTTGTAGGATGGTGACATCATCAGACTTGACAAAGATTAGTTTGCCACTTTTAAGGTGTTTTACTATTCTCCTAAAAGGTTGCTCCTTCCCAAGGAGACCACACACACACACAGCTGTCAAGTGCAGGATTCAAACCACTGCTTAATTACTTTATGATACTACAGACATACGCATTTACATGCCACACTATATGCATTACTGCAAGTGATCCTTTCCACAGGTATATTTGTAGGATGGTGACATCATCAGACTATACAAAGTGGGTTACATTAGGTGACATTAGGTGGGCTACATTGAAGGAATGTCTAAACACTTTGGCCATGTCATCATCTAAGGGGTGTGTACTATCTACCTGTGTCCCCAGGGCCATAATGACTTTCTCCGTATATACTGGATTACCACCTATGTGGTAATTTGTGTGCACTTTGTTGTACCCAAACAGGATGACTATGCATTCTTTGGCATTCAGCTTGAGGGCATTGTTTTGACACCAGGTATCTGACTCTGTAAGACCCTTCTGGAGGATGTCTGTGTAGGCCATACAGTCGATTACGGACCACAGTTACCATTCATCTGCTAACCTGTTCAGCCATACACCTCCCATGCTTGCCTGTACCTCTGAGCAGTATCTACTGAACAGGTGGGGTCCCAGGACCAAGATCTGTGGGATGCCATTTGTGACTGGCTTAGAGTTGGACATGGCACCTGCAACGCTGAACATGTGTGTTTGATCTGTGAGCCACTTGGCCACCCATCCTGAGACATAGCTGTCAATGTTCAAGCTGGTACACTTGTCCATGATGACAGAGTGGGGAATGGTGTAGAAAGTCCTTCATGAGGTCCAGGTGGGCTGTGTGGACTACTTTCACCTCCATCTATGTCCTTGGTAACTGTTTGAAATAAGTCAACTAGGTTTAGGAGCCAGGATCTGACATTAACAAGGTGAAGTTGTGGAGAGTCCAGTGTCTGGAGGTCTCCAATGTCTCAGTTTATGGGTTCCATGACAATTTGCTCAATAGCTCTGTAGACCAGGCTAAGTAGACATATTGGGCAATGGTTTCCAGGTTCTGTTGTGGCACCCCCTTTGTGGAGCTGGATGACTGTTTGTGTATGCCATTCTTTGGGTACATAGCCTGTGGTATGCTTGTGTCTGGACAGTGAATGTAGGTGAGGGTGCAGTTCCTTATGGGCCTAGTGTAAGACGCAGCCTGGGACACCATCCAGTCACATTGATGCTGTGTTCTTAGCTTTGGTGAGGGCTGTCTTTACCTGCATGTCCATGATGTCTGGGGCTCTGCATCTGTCTGTGATGGACACAGGCCCTTTTGGGGGTGATGGGGCGAGTTTATACTGAACTTGTCCCCCTGGATGTGGGCAATGATAGTTGGTTTGGTGTATTTCTTTCCTTTTTTCAGTAGCTGACAGCATATTTGGAAGTTGACACCTACATGTCTGGTATAGCTACCGAAGGCTTTGTGGTTGTTATTCTTACATTCCTTGGCTATTTGTTTTTAGAAACTGTCCTTGGATTATTTTATGAGTGATCATCGTTTCTTCCTGATAATGATCAGTGATGCCTTTCCTTTACTGAAGTTGGCTCTATCATGTGTTCATTTCCTCCTTCTGTTGTCTAGCTTATTTATGGACAACCACCACCTGCTTGTTGTCCTATTTTTGGAGGAGTGCATCTTGGTTTTATTTGTGATGTCTAATTCCATGCATCCCTGTAGATGCTCATAGGATGCACTTGTAAATGATTCTGCAGATTGTATACCATTATCCTATAGCAAGAGGGCTATGGAACGCTCCACTTTGGTCTTGGGAAGTGTGCAGTTTCCTTTTGCAAATGTCTTCACAGTGGTTTCATTGACTGGGGGGGGGGGCGGGATGTGGATGTCCAGTGTGATTACTTCATGATCTGATATTACCAGCGAGGGGTTTATCTCCGTAGTGGAACACTGGAACCCCATGTTGGTGATGATAAGGTCCAGTATGTTGTAACCTCTAGTGAGCATGGTGACCAGCTGTTCCAGGGTGTTAGGGTTTTTAAACTCTAGGAAACATTGGGCAAAGGACGTTGTACATGAGTAATTCCACCGCTCAATGTTTGGGTAGTAGTAATCTCCTCATATAATGGTGTTTGATAGGACCTTTATATTTTCCACTGTTCTCCAGAATACTGAGTGAGGTTCCTGAGACAAGGTACGTGATCTGTAGCAGGCTACAATTTGATGGGCAGCTTTGCCCAATGTTAGTTGCACTTGCATGGTCTCCAAGGCCTCATGCTGTGCCACTAACCTGAAGGTGTGGGTATCCATAAGGTAAATGGGTACACCCCTTCCTTTTGTATTTCACTCATGGTGTTGGGTCCAAAGGTCGGAGGGATTGTGAGTGTTTTATGTGGAGCATATCCAACAGCTCTGTGTTTGACATAGCTTTGTATGTTAGGCAGTGAATACCTCTGAGTAGGCGATATGCAAGGGAGTACAGATGGAGCATTTTGAGATGGTCTGTGTATGGCATGTATTTCAGGCCACTAATGCTCTTTGTGAGGTATTGCTGCTGGCTTTCCAGTTGTTGTAGTTGTCTTGTGAGGTACATAGCAACAGTGGCATTGTACTCTATTATAGTTCTAGTGAGTGATGAGTAGAGGGGAACAATGTCCTCTTCTATTCTGCATGAGACACATTTTGTGGTGAGGTGTGCCACATAGGAGGGTTTCCTGACTACTGTGGGAATGTGATTATCACATTTGTATCCACTGTCCACCTGTGACCCAAGATCTCTTGTCACACTTTCAGTGTAAAGTATACTACCACCTATGTTGTAGTTCTTGGCTACAGAGTTTTTAACAAAGGGGATGACAATGCACCTTTTGGCATTGAGCTAGAGCCCATGCCTTTGACAACAGCCATCTGTCTCAGTGAGGCCCTTTTGTAGGATGTCCACATCTTTAGTGTTTACAATTATGGCTCCTAGTTTGCAGTCCTCTGGTAACTTCAGCAGCCACAGACCTGCCATGTTAATGTTTACTTCAGGGAAGTAGATACTACACAGCCTGGGAAGTTATCTGGTCCCATGGCTGCTGTGATACTGGCTTTGGAAAGTGTTTTTAACCTGTGCAGCCATGATGATAGCAACTTTGCAGTCTTCCATTATAGAGATGTGCTCTTTCATGGGTGAGAGGAGGATAGAGTTAACACTGATCCTATCTTCCAGGATGTTGGCAATATCAGTTGGCTCTATACATTTAGTGCCATTGAGCTGTAACTCAGAACAGATCTGAGTGTAACCATGACATGGTCTGTTGGACAGAGATCTCCTGAGTAGACAGTATGCAACAGAGTACAGATTGGGTTACATTAAGTCTTGTTGCATGGGGCAACTATTTGAGGCCAGTAATCCTCTTGTTAAGGTACTTCATTGGTCTTTCTAGCTGCTGAACGTGCCTAGTCAGATTCATCCCAAGTGTGTTGTGGTACTCTCTGACAGGTCTGATGACTGCTGAGTAGTGGGAACCTCCTTTGACCTACATGCACAGACCTTGGCAGTTTGTGTGAACACATAGCATGATTTTCCAACCACTTTGTGAATGTGTTTCTGGAAGTAGTGATGACCATCCACATTTGTCCATAGATCCCTTATTATCACATTCATATTTAGCCTAAGTGTGCGAGCATGCCCAGTATGACCTTTCAGTATGTTGCTGCCTGACATTTGCTTCATTTCTTTAAGTGTGTGAGCATGCCCAGTATGACCTTTCAGTGTGATGCTGAATGAAATCCACTACATTTGTTGGAGTGTGTGAGCACGCCCGGTATAGACATTTATACTATATGTGTATGGAAAATCAAGTTGTATTTTTACAGCAGGGCTCACCTTTGTGTCATAGATCAACAGGGATCATGCTGTGCCTGCAGGGCTTCCATGCAACACTTTGCATAGACTTATCAACATTTCCACATACAGGTGGGTCAGCTATTTTTTGTACATTTCTACACAGGGGCACACCTGATTGTTACTGTGGGTGTACATTGGATGTGGGTTTCACCTGACACTTATATACATTTGCTATGCCTGCACTACTATGTACAGGACACCATTTCAGTCTGTACTGTTGCCTATCATACTGGCTTGAGGCATACTACTGTACTACAGATCTTAGCACCCAATGTTGTGTATATTAGATTGCGACTTCATAGCCTACACAACCCACATCACACCGCCTGGCCTGATGTTCTCTGTCTGCATAGGCCTGTGGGGGTGGTTACCCATATGCCTCTTTAGGGACATGATACAGCATTTCTTTGTGTTTGCATTACTGTACAATTGTCCTGCTGTGTGTGCACCACAGAAATGCTATCATAGCTTAGTGGTTCAGTACTGTGACTATAGTGCACAGTATCCTGGGTTCGAGCCCTGTCACTACTTTTTATTTTCATGCTGGGCAGGCCAGACTGCTTAAGGAACAGTAAAGCAGATATGAGCATGTTTAACTGACTTTGCTCAACTTTGCCCAACATTGCCCAACATTGCCCAACTTTGCCCAACATTGCCCAACATTGCTCAACGTTGCCCGACGTTGCGTTAGTTAGCACGAGCACTTTTGTTTACATATATTAAATATTGGTAAAAGCTGCTTAGCACTGCTTTATATTGCTTAAAACATGGCAACCATGCCTCAGGTGGTGCTGCAGGGCTGCCTATGTCGGATGCACATACTACACTCCCTATACATGTTTGGAAACGGGTAGTGACAAGTTAGGCATCCCTTTTATTTTATGTGCGAGTCAGAGGGAGGTATCATTTCTAGGGTTCCTACTGAGCCAGTGTATGTGCTATGCATTGCCTCTTTGCCAAGGCCAAGGCATACTGGGCACGCCTCATTCTGCCTACTGGGGCAGGCTCAGGTTGTTCCTGTTCCGAGTCACACTGTGCCTGTGCAGGCCTTGGCAATGGTGGGGGGCTGTTTGGCCCTGCCCCATGCTGTTCCTGCTGCAGCTGTTTTCGCAGGATCATATTGGGTAGCATGGCACATACCATGACAATTTGGGTACATATAATTGGTGAGTACTGCAAGGCTCTACCAGAAGTGTCCGGGCACCGGAACCATGACTTGAGCTTCCCAAACACATGCTCAATTACACTTCGTGTTTGTGCATGTGCCTCATTATGGAGTTCTTGTTCAGGTGTGTGTGTATTTCTGATGGGTATCATTAGCCATGGCTCCAGTGCGTATCCAGCATCCCCCACTAGGTGACCATCAGGGATGTCTCCATTGGCAAATGTGTGGTACAGCTGCAACAGATGCCAGATATGGGAATCGTGGTAGCTTCCAGGGCAGCCAGCACACACATTCAGTATTATGCCCTGGGCATCACACACGACCTGGCAGTTGATGGAGTGGAAGCCCTTGCGGTTGATGTAGTCCCGACTCCGGTCACCAGCTGGTGCTTTGATGTGTATGTTCGTGCAGTCAATTGCACCCACTACCTCAGGGTATTCTGCTATTTGATGGAAGAGACACATATTGCTGGCCAATACCTCATGGGAATTGGGGAAATATACATGATCACCAACATGTGCTGACATGGCATTCAGGAACTGGTGCAGTACCCTGGATGCTGATGCCTGTGAAATTTCCATCATATCACCAGTTGGTCTCTGGAAGGTACCTGTTGCTAGTATTCTTAGGCCAACACATACCTTGGTTTCCACTGGGATGGGTTCCCCTCTGTTGGTTCTGTGTGTGAGGTGTGGCCTGCATAGCTCAACAATTTGCTGCAGGAGCTCTGTCCACTCTATAGCGGTCCACTATCTCTAGCTCATGTAGCCCCTGGTATGTTACCCTGGGTCTGTACACTCTTTTCCGTCTCCTCACTGTGGGTTGCTCAGCAGCATTCACAATGGCACCACCCTCAGCATCTTGCACATGTCACCTTATAATAGCAATGGCAGCCCCTAACATTTTTTTTCTCAGTTAAGCTTTTTAAGTTTTCACTTCTCTTTGTAGACTGCAGTGTTGCAGTGTTTCTGAGAAAAACATGGGGGAATGTTGTTTGCAGAGTTTTAAGTGCTGGGCTAGGCTGGGCTAGTCTGCTACCTGTGTAATTGACTGATTCTGATTGATTTCACCTGGCAGCTCTGCTAGTTCTCCTTGGTTAACTTCCTACTACTTCTTTTACTTCCTTTTCCCTTTCTGTTTCCACAGGGGGCAGTGACGCGCAAACAAGTGCAAACACGCGCACACAAGTGCACACGTGTGCACACAGGCTTACACAGGCTTACACGGGCTCAGGCGGGTGCACATGCACGCACACAGGCTTAGACAGCCTTACACAGGCTTACACGGGTGCACACATGTGCACACAGGCTTAGACAGGTTTACAGGAGCACACATGTGCACACACAGTGTAAGCATCTTTGCAAGAAACTTTAGTGATAGCCACGATATACACCTTCAGTTTCTGGGTTTCAGTTCAAACAACTGTAGACATGCCTCTTCCAGTCCTGAGTAACTCACAGCAAACACATGCCACTCTGCTCCAGTAAGCTGCAGTCTTTGGAACATACCCCCTTCATGATGTCACCTATCTTCTACTCTGTTACTCCCCTAATCCTACTCTTATACTCTAGGGACATGGTTCACATGGCAGGGAAAATTGGGATTCAGTATCCGTATACTCATTTGCATAAGATTGCCTACTAATGCTTGGTTACATCTCTTAGACTGAGCTTCCCCCTTAGCAACCTCTACTCAGTAGTCATGTTGTCTTCAGCCTGCCATTCACCTGCATGACAGATGAATGTTTTGAATAAAATTCCTATTTGTGGCTTTTATTTTTTGTTTTTCTGGTTTTTAGAGCACCACACATTTGCGCGGTGCTGCGCTACACTTAAACATCGGAGATCGAGGAAAGAAAAATATTATTTTTTTATTTTGCAACGGATAAAAATGCCAATGGCCGTATATTTGGCCATTGGCATGCTTCCTCAACTGGATGCATCCTTTATTTGGAGCTGTCAGAGCTCTGTTTTGCTATTTGCAGAACGGTACTCAGTTGCCAACCGAGTACATTTCTGCAAATAGCACTACTCTTACTCGGACAGGTTAGTGTTTCCTGGATCGCAAATTTACTTCATTTGCATAGCTTTCAGCAGCAAATGAGGTAATTTGCATAAACTAACACTGTCCGTGCAAGAGTCGTTTTAGGAGCTGTCTTGCACGCCCCTGCCGGCTGTTCCTGGATCGCTCGGCAGACATGTTGGCTGGCTGGATTCTTACTCTATTCTTAGACTCTGTGCAAGCCTTCATGAATCCGGACCGATATGTAATAAAATAATGTGAAATGAAATGAAATAAAATAAATTAGAGTAAGATAAAGTGGGATGAGCTGAAGTAAGTCAGAATTAAACTACAATAATATTGTTGTCTGGTGTAAACTGGTATAGGGAATTTTCTGCATTTTTTATACAATTTTTTGAGTTATTTTAATTCTATCTTATTTTATTCTAGTTCTTTCTATTTATGTATGTTTATATATTTGAAATATATTTATGTCTTGTTTTTATATACATATACATTTACATGACTTTATACACATCTATATAACTATGTTAGGATTTGTGTGTGTGTGATTGTTGATTTTATACACACAGCTTCCTATTGTCTGCTTAACATGGATTGTATTCTGTCTCTAGTCAGCATTTGTTTTACTGCTGAAAGGGTTAATTAATTCATTCATTAATTTGATTCCTTTGCTGTGACTGGATTGGTTGGCAGTATTTTAAATTTGTTTAAATTAAGCTGATTGACTGTGTTTTGAGATCTGATGAAGCATGTTTTTACATGTGAAAGCGCTTATCCGTTGAATATACAATAAATTTAACTGATTTTTTGAGCCTGGTGGTCCTGCCTTGTGTTTTCACCTTGTTTTTTTGTTCTACAGCTTCTGCATACTGGCAGTAGTCCTCACTGTCCCGATGGGGACATTTTTTAGGGAGAATCTGGCTAATGGGCACCCCTGAATTGAGAATATCAATGTAGTCATTTCCAACCTTAAACTGGACAATGTCAAGGTGGCCCTTCTCAGTGCCAGAAGTCTTAACAATAAATTGCATGATCGTAATTTCTACTCTTCAAATATGTAAGAGATCAACAATCTACATTACATAATGTTGTCTAGATAAACCAAATTCTGCCTATATATGTACAAGAAATATACGTGCTTTGGAACTTTGTTATTACGGAGTTTGTTACCGTCTCTTGTAACTGCTGCGTTGTGTACTGTATTTGTGTGCAGTATAACAACGTTAATGGCCTTTTTTCTCACTATTGCATGAGTTATGAACTGCCATACGCCACTCATCTCTTGCTGTTACTATTTATAGTTTGCTTTCTGTATTGTCTGAATTATTTGCAACTTTTATTGTCAGGCCTCTGATGAAAAAGGGTCTTGATGGCCCAGTCAGACTTTTGCAATAATGAAATGCAAATAAATTAACAAATATCACACTAAGGCACTCCTGCAATTTGAACACAGATATGTTTGTGTAGTTACTGAGACTTGGTTGTAATGCGAAGATAGCACTCCCTCCATACGTTGGTTTTGTGCCCCCTCCATACGTTGGTTTTGCGCCCACTATGCATTTAGGTCTAACCACTACTTGTGCCTTCCCTCTAGTTTCTCCATCAGTCATTAAGACTGACCATTAATTTGTAAAATTCTCTTTCAAAATCTCTAAAACCTCTGGGGTCAATAATTCTGAATTCAAGAATGCTATATGGACAAACTCTGTGAAGAGTTATCCAAATTCTGATGTAACATCACCAGACCCAAGACCAACATATTGCTGTTGTGTCTTTCAGCTTTTCCCGGTTAGGGGTCACCACAGTGGAACTCCGGTCCGCTAAGGATTGGCAGTAGATTTTTACGTGCCAAGTTGGCAGCTCTGATGCACAACCTTCAACGAAGGTACGCCCATTCATGCATGTCTCCACACGGAAGACGCTCTAGCTGAGAATCGAACAGGACAATGTCATACTGTGAGGTGACAACGCTACCACAGCACCACCACTGCACTTAGACCTAACACCAACATAGTTCCTTTTTATACAAAAGAGTTCTATTTCCACACATATAAGTGCCTAGACCTGTCCATCCCTACTAAAGACAAATATAAATGCAAGTTTAAAAACAAACCACCCTGGAGGTCCATCAGCTTAAATAAGCTATATGACAAGAAAAAAACTGCCTATGTCATACAGCAAATC
Source organism: Protopterus annectens (assembly GCF_019279795.1). Classification (NCBI taxonomy): domain Eukaryota; kingdom Metazoa; phylum Chordata; order Ceratodontiformes; family Protopteridae; genus Protopterus; species Protopterus annectens. The sequence goes on along the minus strand of NC_056736.1, from coordinate 687,645,114 downwards.
TAAAATTCCTCATATTAAAGATTTCATCAAGATTATCAGTAAGGAACTAAAAGCTACAATCAGGACTAATAAGGCAAATCATAAACATATTTTAAAAAGCTAAGAAAAAGCAACCAGCAGTGTGCCAAACATATCCAAAATTACATCACTCACTCAGACCGAGTTGACATAGCAAATAAATTATCAAATAAATTTAGTGTAAACTTTGTCCCTCAAACAGCTATCTTAATTACATAAATTCTAGAACCCCTTACACTTCCTAATATCACAAAGGAACACTACTGAAAGTGCTCTGTAAAACAAAAAATACTACGTCCATGGGACCTGATAATTTACATGGATGCCTGATGAACAGCATCAAAACATGTCTTGTGTAAGTCACCTGAGATGAGCTACAGAATTTGAACCTGAGTTATGGTAACTGCAATGATGACACCCCTACAGATGACCACCCGTAACACAGATCTGGAAACCTAGAGAGCCACTAATCTGACTAGTTTGATTCGCAGTGCCACGGTAAGCATCATGTATGACCTTATAACAGCAAACCGCAAAAACATTGCCAAACAAAACTATCAGTAGCAGGCATACGTGTCATAATAGTAGCTGAAAGCTATTAAAAGTAATTTCTCTCATGTTGGAGGTTAAACTATTAGCTTAAAAAGCTAGAAAAAGTCACTTCCCTGATGTTGGAGATGAATGTGAAGCCAGTGTAAATATGCTTTTGTCTGCAGTAACTAAATGAAAAAAAAGTTGCGCCCAAATTTTACACACCCTTACTATGGTCATATTTGTTTTTGAGAAAAAGCAGCATTTATATCAAACTGAAATAAATGACAATATAGTCAATATTGCTGTTTAATTAAAATGGCAAGAACTGAAATTACCTTGGAAATGGCTTCACATTCTGATTCTTTGTGAAAATGCAGTGATTTCTGTATTTTTCAGTAGGACATGGGTATCTCACAGAGGCTTGTATGCTACAAAGTTATACTATTCCAGTTGGTTTGAAACTTGAATAAACCAGGCATCAGGTACCACTTTAAAATGATGGTATGAAAGTATGCCAAAATAAAAGGAAATATGAACCTTTCTCATTCGAGGACTACAGAGAGGAATCGTGTTTTCTGTCTCGGGACTCAATCTCTGCTTTATTCTTCAATCAAAACAGATGTGTGGGCACTTTCATTTAATGAAAATGCTTCCAGGTAAATCTGTAAATGGTCTCTTTATATGAGTGTCACTTTGGTATCAATTTCATGCAGCGGCACAACCTTGTGCAAAGATGACCTTGCTAAAAGCAAATATCATAGCAGACTTGGAATTTGCAATGCAGTTTTTAACTGTTAAAGCAGGTGTAGTTGGACAGTTAAGGTTTTGTAAATGTCCTTGTTCAGCTGATATGTTTTTGCCCAAGTTTCATTGTAGTTATAGAAGGTTACATTATTGCAGTGGTTAGCACTGCCGAAAGATCTGTCTGTAAGATTGCCACTTATTTTTCCACTTCTTTTTGTCATGAAAATTACAGAGGTTTTAGAAGCATGGGTGGCCGTGATATGTCCTGATTCAAGCCTCAGTTTCCTTGCCACAGTTTCAATGCATGGCATCCAAAATACTAATATATTTCCACCACTAATCTGAAAAGTGTAAACTTGCCAAGAAAAAGTAAATGAATCTCAGCATCATGGGTGACTTTCATTGGCAGAAACTTACATTTAGAATCATCTTTTAATAATTTATGGTACTGTAAAGCAATGCTTAGACATCTATTTGGCACACACTGCTGAAACCAGTTTTTGGAATGAATATATAATTCTCCTAACAATGAGTACAAATGCATTATTCTCAAGTTACAGAAAAGAGAATAGTTTTTTATCTAAACCAACAATGCTTATAGGAGGCTAACACCATTTGTTTTTTTTTTATCAAATTTCTTTTTATTAATTTTGTTTTTCACAAAATATGCAGAAGAAGATAAACAAGACATATAGCTGTGGTACAGTTGATGTTACTGAATGCATGTCATAAACAAGTAATAATAGATATTGCACACTTTACTAATTAACATTCAAATTAGGAAGATCTACAATTTTGTATTACTACTGGGATATGCTTATATTATGATTTAGTCCAAGAACTTTTATCATATAGCAGTTCTCTTGTACATTATTTTACAACTGCGAGCAATATTAGTGGTATAACATCAACCTATATAATGATGACAATCTACTCTAGTAAACCTTATATACATATATACAAATATAATAATAAATAAAACTCCTTTTGAAAGTGAAGACACAAACTACTCTGGCAGTTGAGACTAAATGCCGAAGCACCTCCAGGACTATACGAAAATCTGAACATTAAATGTGCTTTAAAATAGGACCTTTAATGTAACATTAAAATAGTTATTCTCCTTCCCGAGGAAATGTACATTTTCTGTTAAGACACTGTTCTTTATTGAATAGTTGGTCACTATGTTTTTTTTACTAACTTCTTTTTGTCTTTGTTCATTGGAATTCTACAGCTTAATTCTCTGTACATAGGTTTCTATTAGAGATATGGTTACTATGCATTTTTTATACCACTGGTCACTAAGCATTCTTAGTAGATACTTTCTTTATTGGTTCTATGGTTGCTATGCAATATTGTTTATACTGTGCTATTTGTTAACTGGTTATTTCATACATTTAGGGTTTTCTCATAGCATTTTGAAATTCCAACTCATTCTCTGATGAAGTCCTGACTATGAATAAAGGGATGAAAGCACTTGGTATCGGCTCTGATGTTTGCTTTTATGTCTAATGCCTGGTTCTTTTTACTTATTTTTTATTTTATAGTGAAGTTATTTCGCATATATACAAATATGTCACCTTAATTATTGTGGTTACTAATCTCAACTAAGTGATGTGTTTACTATCCTTATATAATTAGCATTTAACCTACTGTTTATGATAAAATATCAATTAATGCTTTGCAGTACCTCTGATAGTAGGTTTGGTTCTTCTGACTTTTGTATAAAGCTTCTTGGCCAATATATGTTTTTTCGGCATGCTTTTATATTCTGACCAGGTTCGTCTTGATCTGTCTATCCAGTTTTTTGCTATGTAAGCTTTTAATAGGGTGCATAGTGTTATTATAATGTGTTTAGAGAAATTATTATTATTGCATTTGAATATATGCAGTATAGCTGTCTCCCACGATGATGTGAATTTTGAATAGCCTGATTTCTCTAAAAGGAATCATGTTAAGTTGTCTATCTCGCCTTCATTCTTGCTGGATGGGTTCGGAGCCGACCTCGGCTCCGACTCGGCCACTCTAAAGCTCGAGAGTTGGTTCCACCGGCTCGAGGCTCCCCTTATATCCCACAATGCTAGGCGATAGTTACCTCAGATCTCGTTTGCTGCTACAGCTTCGAGGTTGGTTGTTCTACCGGTTCCTGGTGAGTTTAAGCTTTTTCTATTAAAAGTTACTCTGTTTCCCCCTTTTTTAGTTTAATTATTGTCAAATTAGTGTAGTTCATTGAACTTTATCCCCGACCTAATTTTTTCCCTTTTTTTCTTAAAAGAACTTAGTTCTTCCCTTGGGCCTTGGGCCTTCCCTTCCCTAGGGAGTGTTTGTGTAGTTTAAGCTACTGTTTATTCTACTTTATTTTTTAGTAATTTTACTAAAGTAATTTTTTCTGACAGGGTATAACTGGTGTGTTTGAGTGTGTGTTTGTGTTCACCAGTTAGGCTATGTCTAAAGAAGCAAAGGTCTCCGGATTCAAGAAGTGTGATGCGTGCTGTCAGAAAATGTCTCTGACAGATGCTCACACTTCTTGTGTCTATTGTCTGGGGCCTTTGCACCTGCAGGACTCCTGTGCTGTCTGCCATGGCTTCAGCCCCAGGGTCCTGCAGGAAAGGAAAAACAAGCTCATATTGAGAGGCTTGTTGAAGCCTGAGGATTCCCTGTCTGTCTCAACAGGGAAGCCCTCCAAGGCATCGAGGTCTTCGGCTCCGGCTTCTGAGCCGAGACCTCAGGTTGTTCAACCTTTGCCTTTATCGGCTCCGGCTGGAGCCGATAAGTCTCAGTCCACAGTTTCTGTGGCCTCGGCTCGGCCGGAGCCGAGGTTATCGAGGTACCGTGTCGGCTCCGACAAGATCTTGAGCCGGCAACCAGAAAGAGGTCTAGGTCACCTTCTCTTGGCTCCGTTCATTCGGCTCCAGGATCTCCCCTGCTGTCTGAACGGAGCCAAAGGTCTCATTCCTCTAGGTCATCGAGGTTGTCCGATCATGACCTTCAGAGGGTGGTGAGTCGACTACTCAAGTCTGAGGCACTAGCCCAGATGCTTCAGAGCCCGACTCATCAGTCGGTGCCTGTCCCGGTCCATCAACTCCTTCCTCCGTCGACTCTTTTGAGCTCGGAGCCGGGTCGTGTCGGAACCGAGACTGTGGTTACCTCGGAGCCGAGACAATTGTCTTCGGCTCCGTCGTCGGCTCCGTTTCCTTCCATGGAGGAATCTCGGCGCCGGACTTCCCTCATCGGCTCGAGGGGTGAGTGGCATCGGACCCTTGTCCGACCCCCTCTCCCTCTCGGTGCCCGGCGCTGGTGAGTTCGGCTCCGACATCGGCCTCGGAGCCATCACTGTCGGTGCCGAGGGGGTCCTTAGCTCCTCGGAGCGGGGACCTCTGGCTCTGCCTGACAGGGTGCTTCGAGGTCATGCGGAGTGTGTTAGAGCCTGGCTCTACTCCACAGTCGGCTCCATCAGCCCCTCCCTCTATGCTGCCTCAGGGTAAGTCGACTCACTCCCTCATCCCTGACCGCAGAGAGCCAACTCCTCAGGAGCTCCCTTTGGGGATTTCATCCTCTTCCGAGGCCTCTCCTGATTTGGCAGAAGAGCCCCCTCGGAAGAGGAAGTGCAAGAGGAAGCACATTGACTCACCTGAGTCTATCACGTCGGACACAGATCTGGATGATTCTGAGGGTTCCCCCCGTTCCCCTTCTGAAGATGTCTCATTTGCAGACATTCTGGAGATCCTTAAACAGAGGGGAAATTGGCCAGCCCTCAACCCTTCGGAGGACGAATCTGTGTATCTTGAGGCGTTTGGCTCTCGTCCTTCCACCTCCTGGGTGTCCCCCCCCTTTGACCCCCTCATGCAGGTGGTTGCAAAAAAGGCATGGACGGCTCCTGATTCAGTGGACCCCACTCCCAGGAGACCCTCCAAATTCATCACAGCTCCATCAGACAAGGAATTTTTATCAAAAGGAGTCTCTGTGGATGCTATGGTGGTTGCTGCCGCCACAAAGAAGGAACTGGCTGATCCTTCAGTGCCTGTCCATCCACCTAACAAGGAATCTAGGTCCATGGATAGGTACGGGAAGCGGATGTTCTCCTCAGCGACATTTACTATGCGTTCGCTGAATTACCTGTGCCATTTCACTCGTCTTCAAAGAGACTTGATCAAAGAAGCGAGTGAAATGCTGAAGGACCCTACAGCTGCGGGTTTCCAAGAGAAAATGAACACGCAGCTGGCTATCCTTAATTCTATTTCCAACTCCTCCATGCGCCTCCTCTCTTATGCGGCCGATGGAGCGAGCAGAGCAGCAGGAACAGGGGTAGCCTTACGTAGGCATGCCTGGATGCGGCTATGCAATTTTGCGGAACCTTTCAAGACGTCTTTCACGAACTCCCCTTTTGATGGATCATCTCTTTTTGGTCCACAAGTGAAAGAAACCCTGACTAGGTGCGAGACTGATGGCAAGACCCTTTCTGCCGTCGGAGTCCGTTTTTCTACTCCTTCTAGGCCTTACCCCAAAGGCCAGAAGGGGAAAGATGTGGTTCCGTAAACAATCCCAAGGGACTTCGCCTGACGCACAGAGTCGGTTCCCGCCAGAGGCAGAGGGGAACAACAATAGTAGACGCCGCCCTAGAGGCAGAGGGGTCCGCAGAACCAGGGCAATCGAGAAGCGTTCTCCGAGAAGCCTTTTCAGCATCCCTGAGGTGTTGCCCGACTGCCCATCTTCGAGGCAGTCGGGGAAGATTGTCACTGTACCCAGAAGCCTGGCTATCCTTGACACAAGACAAATGGGTACAGTCCATCATTTCGAAGGTTATTCTATTCCCTTTCTTCGCTTTCCAAATCAGTCAAAAAATCCCTTCCAGATGTTCCACCCGCTCAAAGGGATCTTGCAGCTTTGGAAATTTCAAAACTGCTTGCAAAAGAGCTATTCAGCCAGTGCCAGCAGACCAACTAGGATCCGGAATCTACTCAAGGTTCTTTTTAGTTCCAAAGAAAACAGGGGACTGGAGACCAATTTTGGATCTCAGTATCTTGAACAGATCAGTCAAGAAAACAAGATTTCGGATGGTCACGCTGCAATCCATTCTTCCCCTATTGGGAAAAGGAAACTGGATGTGCTCTATAGACCTTCAGGACGCGTACTATCACATAAAAATGAACAGACGATCCAGAAGATTCCTCCGCTTCAGGCTGGGAACCAGTCATTTTCAATTCAGGGCCCTGCCCTTTGGTCTCACCACTGCCCCCCGGGTGTTTACCAAATGCATGGCAGTGGTAGCTTCTCACCTGAGACGACAAGGATTCCAGGTGTTTCCATATTTGGACGACTGGCTCCTCACAGCTCCCACCAAGCATCTCCTTCTGATGGCCAGAGATTACACTTTTCGCGTCTGTCAAAGACTGGGTATCTCAATAAATTGCGAAAAGTCTATTTTGTCGCCTTGTCGTACTATTACCTACATAGGCGCAAAATTAGATACTGTAAACATGTCTGCAACACTAACGAACCAAAGGATATCAGACATTCAAAACTTCGTATCACTACTTCTCAACAACAACAGAGCCAAAGCCAGGTTAGTTCTAAAGGTGTTGGGAATCATGGCAGCGGCCATACGCCTCCTTCCATTGGCCAGATACCACATGCGGATCCTTCAGTGGATGCTCTTTTCTCAATGGTCATACCAGGAACTTCCAATGTCTCACACCATTATGATCACGCAAGCGTGCAAAAAGCATCTCATGTGGTGGATGTCTTCCCCCCAGCTCCTGTTGGGGAGACCATTTGTTCCACCTCCTCCGGTTGCTACTCTGACAACGGATGCCTCTCTGATCGGGTGGGGGGGGCATTATCAGGGCAGGACAGTCCAGGGCACATGGCAACCAAACGAACGCCACTTGCACATAAATGTTCTGGAGATGAGAGCAGTGCTTTTAGCGTTGCAAGCCCTTCAACCCTCTCTTCCCTTGGGAACGATTGCAATCCAGACAGACAATATGTCTGTAGTGTGGTACATCAACAAACAAGGCGGAACCAGATCATACCCCTGTGTCGAGAAGCACTCAGACTGTGGCAATGGGCGATTTCTTCTCAGCGTTTTCTGATAGCAATGCACATCCCCGAAGTCCAATCATATTGCGGACAAGTTGAGCAGAGCTATTCTCATGCCTCACGAGTGGTCTCTGAAAGACTCTGTAGTGAGAAATTTTTCTCAAGTGGGGTCAGCCTTGCTGCGATCTTTTTGCTACTCCCCAAAACAGCAAGTGCAGAGAATATTTCACTCTATTCCCTTACCAGGCCAACCCAGCAGGGACGCTAGTCCAAGTTTGGCCCGGGGACTTCTGTATGCATTTCCTCCTTTCCCACTGATCTCTCAAGTAATACAGAAAGCTATCGCTCAGAAGGCCTCATTGATCCTCATTGCTCCTTACTGGCCTCGACAAGTGTGGTTCCCCTTTCTGCATCGATTTCTTGTGGAGCGACCGTGGAATCTGGACCTAGTTCCAGATCTTTTGATCCATCAGTCGGGTCAGTTTCATCGCTCCCTCCCCTCTCTGAACCTCACTGCTTGGTTCCTCCACTTCCAACTGTAGCCAGGCTTCCTCAATTATCTCACTCTGTTAGAGATATTTTGATAGCTTCCCATAAATCTTCCACTCGAAGATTTATTTGAGTAAGTGGAAACGATTTTCATATTGGGCACAAGGAAAGGACGTAGATCCTTTCACCGCTTCCATCCAACTAGTCCTCGATTTTCTTGCTGAACTCTTCCATGCAGGTTCATCTCCATCTACTCTTAAGGTTCAATTGGCAGCTATTTCTAATTTCCATGTGGGTATTTCTGAATCTGCCCTAATGTCCCACAAACTCTGCAAAGCCTTTTTGAAAGGAGTTTTTCTTCTCAGACCTCCTGTAAGAAATCCTCCTTCTCCTTGGGACCTAAATTTAGTTCTTGCTTCTTTGATTCTTTCCCCTTTCGAACCTGCAGCTTCATGTTCCTTAAAGTTATTATCATGGAAAACTCTCTTTCTGGTGGCTATCACATCAGCTAGAAGAATTTCAGAACTTCAAGCACTCAGTTGTCGTTCTCCTTACCTTGTATTCCATAAGGACAGAGTTTCCTTACGAACTAACCCGTCCTTTTTGCCTAAAGTGGTTTCAACATCAAATCTAAACCAATGCATTGACCTCCCTGTTTTTTTCCCGGAGTATTCAAATAGGTCTGAACAAAAATTACACTGTCTGGATGTTCATCGTCAATTAAGGTACTACTTGGACAGGACGAAACAATTCAGAAAATCTGATCAGCTGTTTGTCTCCTATGCGGAAAGCAGAAAGGGACTTCCAGTTTCAAAGGTATCTTTATCCAGATGGCTAACATCTCTGATTACCCTTGTTTATGAGATTAGACACCAAAAACTGCCTAATAAGCCTAAAGCCCATTCCACCAGAGCTTTGGCTACTTCTCTAGCCTTCCAAGACAGACTGCCTATTGACACCATTTGTGCAGCGGCTACTTGGGCTACTCCTCACACTTTTGTTTCCCATTATAAGTTGGATTTAGCTTCTAGGCATAGAGCTAATTTTGTTTCCACTGTTCTCAGGAGTCTGTTCCGTTAGGCCACCCGGGACAAGGTGCTAGGGACGCGGTCCCATCCAGCAAGAATGAAGGCGAGATAGACAACTTAACATATAGAAGTTATGTTCTTACCATAACGTTCCATGTTAGTTGTCTTCTTCTCGCCTTCTTCTTTCCACCTCCTTCCCCTGGCCTGGACAGACCTAGAGGAGTTGTGATCGTGACCTCTCTTTCTACCACCTCTTTCTTAACTATATGCTATTATGCATATTTCTTGTTTCAGGATGTAGGTCACCCTTCTTCTTCCTGTTGTTAGAGGTGGATTCTGTTTTTACAGTTATACTGTTTCTGTTATAAGCAGGGGTTAGCTTACAATCGAGATCTGAGGTAACTATCGCCTAGCATTGTGGGATATAAGGGGAGCCTCGAGCCGGTGGAACCAACTCTCGAGCTTTAGAGTGGCCGAGTCGGAGCCGAGGTCGGCTCCGAACCCATCCAGCAAGAAGAAGGCGAGAAGAAGACAACTAACATGGAACGTTATGGTAAGAACATAACTTCTATTTAGTGAGCACCATAGTTTATAAACTGTTTTGCAGCTCCAAAAGATGTGGAGGAGATCTGCCTCTTTGCTAGGACAGAAGGACCAATAGGGTGACTTGGATGGGTTGAATTTGTTAAGGTGAACAGGTGTATGGTAGGCATTGTTGAAGATCATGATCTGTATGTATATTAACTTTTTATATGGTTTCATTTTCATAGTATTTCTAATAGCTAATTCCTTTTGATTGTCTGTTATGGTGTTATCTTTTCTTTAGCAAAATGTTGAAAAAAATGTATTTTGATATTTAATATTTGCTTTTAATTTATATGTATTTGATATCATTTTCTTTTTAATTAAAAGCAATTTTAGAACTTGTGCTAAATTGACATCTTGCTCAACTACTTTGATATCTTTGGTTATAGTACTTACTAGGTATAATATTTGTTTAATTATCAGTTTATATTTATTGCTTGCTTTAAGTAGTTTCATGATATTTTCCATTGAAAGGTTATTTAATTGGTACAAAATCTCATACTGTATGATTTTTTATTAAAGGGTATTTATCTAGGTTTACCATAGTGTTTGCTAGTTTTATATCTGGGTTGTTATGTATTGGTTATAGAAGAGTAATCATGTCTTTTAAATTTACTGATATCAGTAGCTTTTTGAAAATGTCACGGTTGTTTATTAAGATCAGGTGAATTTTTGTTTTCTTAAGAGTTTCTTGTTTTAAGAAGGGAATCATTTTTGGATTAACTTTATATGTTATAATATTCTGGTGAAATAATTTAATCCATAATGGGTACCATTAATTACCTATTGGGTCATGATTTGCTATCTGCATGATGCAACTTGCATTAATAATTTCATAGTACAATTGAAAATCAGGAAGGCTTAAGCATTCTTTTTCTTTTCAGAGTATTAGCTTATTATAGCTAATTCTTGTACATTTTGGGTATCATATGAATTTTGCCAGTCGAGCGTTTATCTTATTGAGGAAGGCAACTGGAATTTTCATGAAAGTGGCATTCAGATGGTATAAATGGTGCAAATGGTATGTTAATTTTTACAATTGAAGCTTTTGATAAGGTAGATAGTTTAAGTTTTTTCCCATTTATTAATGTTACCAACTATATTTGACCAAGTTTTAACTATATTATTAATAAATATATCTGATTGTGTATGGCTAAAATTTATAGCTAAATATTTCAAAGTATATTGCACTTTAACATTAGTCTCCAGAAAGTAAAATTCTTTATGTCCCAGTGGGTTAATTGGATAAATAATTGACTTCTTAGGATTAATTTCATAGTTGGATACTAGGGAAAACGTATCTATGGAGGATAGGATTTTATTTAAATCAGTATTGGGATATTGAAAGTAAATATTGAGATCGTCTGCAAAAGTTGTATATTTTATTTGAGTTTTTTATATTGAAATAAGATGATGTTATGTTCTCTGGGTAATTTGCAGTAATAATGTTTCTATATAAAAATTAAACAGGTTTGGTAAGAGTGGGCATCCCTGTCTGGTTCCATTAACTATTTGTATTGGGTTAGAAGTTTTCTTATTAATATAAAGAGTTGCAGTTGCTTTAGTATATAATGTTTTAATCATTTTTATGTATTCTTTTGAGAATCCAAATTGATAAAGTACAAGGAGGAGGAATTTTTGATTGACTCTATCAAATGCTTTTGTTTCGTCTACTGATAATGTGTATTTAGGGGATTTGTCCTTGGCACATAAGTGTGTTAGGGCATCGATGGTTAATGTGTTGTCCTTTACTTGTGTCTGACTCATAAAACCTAGCTGTTCAGGTGTAATTATAACTGGGACTACTTTCTGTATCCTGTGTGTGAAAATTGTTGAAAATATCTTAATAACCATATTTATCAGAGCTATGGGTCTATAATTGTTTGGATTTGTGGGATCTGTATTTAGTTTTGGGAGAAGTATGATTTGGGGCTACCAGCATTTGTGCATTACAGGTCACTGTATGGCTATTGCATTGAAACTGTATCCAATGACAACACAATGGCAGAAATGGGTGGGACAACAGCCATTTATTAACAACACAATTAGACAACTTGTAATATGTAGCCTTCATTTCAGAATTAGAATCATATTCTGGTACTTTCTGTTCTAGCACAGATGTGAAGAATATTAGATGAATGCAGAAAATGTATTAAAAGTAAAAACAAATCTGTGGCTATATCACTTTGGACCATTAGATGCTCCCAAGAGGAACCAGAGTAAAATCAATCACCCAATTATATACATGGTACACTTGAAGGGTATATATTGCTTTGCTGCTTTGTGAATGGGAAAATGGCAGATGCTTAAATTATGTTTTTCCATATGGTACATGGAATTTGTGCTGATTAGTCAAATATTCCATAAATTGGGTGCCTGTGTAAAATGTACTCCATTTGGAATATACATATTAAGCTTTCTTATTTTTTATTCCAATGTCTAATATTAAAATGACAGTTTGATAACATGTCCTCCAGCCATGAAATATGGGATGATGAGATTATAGGATGCCATTCCTTGGACATTTTTCCCCAGATGCCATTAACACTTCTCAAAACTGTCAGTGTGCATACTATTTTATTCTCTACTTCTAAAATGATTACAGGAATTTGGATTTAATTTAAAATGTTTATTTCAATCTTTCATAGCACAAGCACTGATATTTGTTAAACAAAAGAATACATTACAGCCTCACAATGAAATAAAACATAGCATGAGCAAAAGTAAGAATCTATGCCCTTAAAACTCACATTCAGTGAAACTGCATTGAAACTCACCCCTGGATTCAGCAAGCTTTTCACAGAGTATAGGAATAGTGCAAAAGCTGTTGCACATAATATGGCCAATGATCGATCACTGTTATATGCTAATTACCCCATTTGCAGGTGAAAACCATGCAAATGAGGTGAATTAGCGATCCAGGAAGCAGGCAGGCGTCTGTGCAGGAATAGTGCAATCTGTAGAAATGTATTCAGTTACTAACTGAATACATTTCTGCAAATTATAAAATGGAGGCATGACAGCTCCAAAGAAAGCATGTATTCAATGTAGTAGGCATGCCAATGGCCAAATATATGGCCATTGGCATGAGAAATAGTTGCAAAATTATAAAAAAATAACTTTTTTGTCCGATTTTGGCCGTTTAAGCATAGGGCAGCGGTGCACAAACGGGATCGACCCAAAAATAAGAAAAAAGTTAGAAATAAACTTTTACACCCAAATCAGCATTTTACCATGATAGTCAATGGCATGCATAATACAACAATACCAGGGAATAGTGGTTGCTAAGGGGGAAGGATAAGTGTTAGTGTGGTAACTATGAATTAGCATTCTGGTTTAGGGAAATGAGGGGATTAATACTGAATCACACATTTCCTCTCAGTGTTAGCTTGCACCCAGCCGTGTAGGTGCAGCAACATCATAGTATAAGTTTAAGAAGTAGATGACCTTATAAGGGGCAGTCTCATGCATGCTGTAAGCTTATTGGAGCTCTGTGGCCCATGTTTGCCCTTAGCTAAGTACAGCTAAGGAAGGGGGTGTGTTTACATTGCTTAAATGGGTGTGTGTGCAGCGCACCAGGTTTTAAACCAAACTGTTCACATCTGAGCAATGGGTATGCATGCTGCACCTCGGGGCTTAAATGGGAAGACAATGGGAAGGGAAAACAGCAGTAGGAAGGCAATCAAGGAGAACTAGCATTCCCACAAACTCTACACCACATAGACAGGGAAATTTTACCTGAAAAAACTAGCAAAATGTTAGGGGCTACTGTTGCTCTCATACATCAATAAGTGCAAGAGGCTGAGGGTGGTGAGGATGTGAATGTTGACAACCAACCCACAGTGAGGAGAAGGAGAAGAGTGCACAGACCCAGGGTAACCTACCAGGGGCTACATGAGTTGGAGATAGTGGAGTGCTATAGGATGGACAGGGGCATTCTACAGCAAATTATTGAGCTGTACCAGCCACGCCTCACACACAGAACCAACAGAGGGTAGCCCACCTCAGTGGATACCAAGGTATGTGTAGGCCTAAGAATACTAGCCACAAGTACCTTCAAAAGGCCAATTGGGGATATCATGGAGCTCTCACAGGCATCAGCATCCAGGGTACTCCACCAGTTTCTGGATGCTATGTCAGCACATGCTGGTGAGCACATATATTTCCTCAACACTTGTGAGGTGTTGACCAGCAATATGCGCCTCTTCCACCACATAGCAGAATACCCTGAGGTAGTGGGTGCTATAGACTGCATGCACATACACATCAAAGCACTACCCAGTGAGCGGGGTAGGGTCTACATAAACCACAAGGGCTTCCCTTCCATCAACTGCCAGGTCATGTGTGATGCCCAGGGCATTATCTTGAATATATATGCTGGCAGCCCTGGAAGCTATCATGACTCCCACATCTGGCATATGACACAACTGTATCAGTCATTTGCCAGTAGGGACATCCCATATGGACACCTAGTGGGGGATGGTGGTTATGCAGTGGATCTATGGCTGATGACACCCATCAGATATGCACACACACACAAACAAGAACTCCATAATGAGGCACATGCACAAACCAGAATCATAATAGAGCGTGTGTTTGGGATGTTCAGGTCACGGTTCCGCTGCCTGGACATATCCGGTGGAGCCTTGCAGTACTCCTCAGCTACATGTATACAAATGTTCATAGTATGTTCCATGCTACACAATATGATTCTTCGGAAACAGCTGCAGCAAGAACAGCATGGGGCAAAGCCACACAGCCCCCCACCATTGCCAAGGCCATCACAGGCACAGAAGGACTTGACGGAGGAACTACCTAAGCTTGCCCATGTAGGCAGAAGGAGGCATGCCCAGTATGCCCAGGCCTTGGCAAAGAGACAACACATAGCACTTACACTGTCATGGTAGGGACCCAGGGAATGACACCTGTCTCTGACTCACACATACAGTAAAAGGGATGCCAAACATGACACTACCTGTGTTGGGTCTATATTAAAATAGTGAAACCTTACTTACGCGAATACTTAAATGCTGACACATAAATAGTGAACTGCGAAAACAACGAATGTCCTAAAGCACAAAATTCAAAATATCGAATTGTCATAGTTGGCCCTTATAGCTCCCTAACGTAAATGTGCAATAGTTACCGACCTTAGGGTTAGGGTGCAGGTTAAGGTAAGTGAATACACAGTAATACATGCAACCTTTACTTTAGGGCTAGAAGTAAGGTTATGTTAAGTGAATGTATAGTAATATAGTTGTGTAGCTGAATGCATACGTAAATTATACTGTTCCCGTAGTTGGGTGTTTGTTTATTGATAGATACATTTCTGTCTATTGAATGTTTGATTAGGATATGGGATATATGGGTGAAGTGTAGATATGGGGAAGTGTGGATTATTTATTTTGTTTGGGTAGGTAGTATGTAGTGGGCAGTGGGGTTGACCAACTATGGCAATTTGATATTTTGAATTGCACTTCAGGACATTCGGTGTTTTCACGATTCGCTATTTATGTGTCGGCATTTACATATTCGTGTAAGTGAGGTTTCAGTATTTTAATATAGACCCCTGTGCTTTACCATGTATAGGGAGTGGGGTTCCTATCAGTTTGTCGAAACTTCAGCAGTTCGAACACCATATGTTCGAACTGTGAAGTTCGAAAACTGATTATCGCAAAGCCACAAAACACCAAATTCTTTCCCAGCGAAAGAATTTGGTGGACCATTTCTGTGGCTTCGCGATTTTCAGCACTGTGGTGGAAAGTTACGGGTCGGGTTCAGGTAAGTGTGCGATTGTGCGGATGTTACGGTTAGGGTGTGGGTTAGGTGAGTTAGGTTTAGGGCGGGGGTGAGGTGAGTGTGCGATAGTGACAGACTTTAGGGTTAGGACGGGATAGGTGAGTTAGGGTTAGGGTTAGGGCGTGGGTTGGTGGGTGTGTGATAGTGACAGACTTTAGGGTTAGGACGGGATATGTGAGTTAGGGTTAGGGCGCATGTCAGGCAAGTGTGCGATAGTGATGGACCTTAGGGTTAGGGTTTGGGTTAAGGTAAGTAGATAGATAGCAATGTATGTACAGTTTAGTGCAGGGTTAGATGTAGGATTTTAAGTGTATGTGTGTAGATTGCTGTTTTTTTGATGTGCTTGTGTTGTGTGTGTGTTTCTTGGAAAAGCGATTTTTTTTTCCCCTGGGAAAATAAATCGCTGTTCTAAGCCTTTGATGGTTTTGCACTTCAAGGTTAGATGTTCGAACATATGGTGTTCGAACTTCTGCCATTTTGTCGAAGTGATATAGACCCTCGGGAGTGTACTATGTGCATCCGACATAGTCAGCCCTCCAGCACCATCCTCAATACTGGCACAGCCACAAGGTAAGTCAGTCTTCCTATCAATTGTTGAATACAGTAGTATGTTCTGATAGTTGTATCTATGGTATGGACATGAGCATGCAAGGGAATCAGGTGGCTGAATGTGATGGCAGCAGATAGTGTACACCTATATGGGCAGCATAAAGTCCATAACAAATACTGCTATCAACATACTAAGCAGTACTAGACAAGGTGACAAATCCCAATGAATACATGTGGTGGCCAAAATGTGTATCCATAGGACACACACATGCTTGCCAGTGCGGCTCACATACCCATCACCAGCCTCAGCCAGCAGGACAGGTGTAGATGACCATAAAAAAAGCCTGGGTTAAGGCCTCCAATTGATGACAATGGTTAACAGCCTCCCTCCAGACCTACACAGACAGACTACAACAGGACTGGCAGTTGTATGTCAGTTCTGAAGGGTAAAAAGTCAAAAACTGAAATGTAGATCAATAAAACCTAAGATCTGTACACTACTGATATGCCTCCATTCTGCATGATAGGTCAGAATACAAAATGAAATGGAAGCCAACAGAGTACCTGAAATACCAGTGCAGTCATAGCAAATGTTTAAAGTCATCAGGTCCCCCCCCCAAAAATCCCATGTAGAAATGCAGTAACATGTAAGTGAGAGGTGCAATAACAGTGAAGCACAGATTACCCGAGCTGCCCAAACTACAAGACAGATTGTTGCATGCGTACAATATGCAGGGGTTCATGTGTTAGGTTGTCGTGTGTTCAATACTCTGTGGAAGTGGTCAGCATGTAGGCATGGAGGGCTGTGTCTTGGTGGCCTAAGGCCAGTACTGTGGATGACAGGGCCATGTTCTGACAACTGCAGTGCCAGCCACAATGCTTCTCAGCAATACTCGTGTCAACAGTCATCCATACTCACTGTCCAGATGTCAATATCTATCACCGTCTTAAAGATGGACATGCCATGAATGCGGGCCCATACATACACACAGTACACAGGTGGAAGTACCCTAGACAGAGTGCATAAAATGTATCTGTCAACTACATGCAACTTTGGAATTGTACACACAGGTTAGTAGCACATTAGTTGTCTGTGTAGTATGGAATACTGATGTAGTCTGGACAATCACTGGCGGACCACAAAAGGCACAGTTATGAAGTAATGAGAGACTGCTCATGTCCCTGCACAAGGCAGCATAAGGGGAATGTCCCAGGTATATCTGTGAGTCAGTTGCTAGTAACTTCCATATCACACATGCACTCAGCTCACCCCACCATCAGCCACAGGTTTATCACAGGTCATATCTTTGCTGTTGGGAATGAGTACAGTATGACCCCACTTCTGTATGGGAATACTGACAGAATGCAGTATGCTGAAGAGGTGTCCTATGCAGGTGTGTCCCTAGCTGTAAGCAGTACCCTGCATGCATCCAGACCAATGGGTCAATATGTACAGGAACTATTGCCATTAACACCTTGCACACTTACCCTGTCATCCCCAGGGGAATCCACTGGCTCACAGCCTGGGAATGTAGGAGTGACAGAATGCACTGGCCTGCTACAGATGGCCCGCATCACTACCAAATGGCCTACAGTCCCCTGTCAAAGGCCTGTGCCTCACCCATAGTGCCAATGTATGGTATGTCATGGGGTCCCAAATAACAAACTAACACAGTCAACAGAACACAAATGCAAGGCCATATTGACAAATCCTAGTAGCATGCCCCCCATATCCTACTGCATGAACTTGAGGCCAATTCATAAATACCACTGGAATGAAGGGCCAACTATAGGGATACTTCCCAGATATCGCTCACATAATGTTAGGACGAGGAAAGAATAACACACTGGGGGGGTGTAGATGCATGGACATCATGGAGTGTGTGAAATCTGAAATTCTGATGTGTGCCCATACTACCCCTGCCTGCAAACTTGTAATGGGTGGCTACAAACCTGCTTGTAAACCACAACGTAAAGAGGAACTGACCAGATATATGAGCCCTGCCTCTGGGTAACCTGGGTGAATCTGTACAGTTGAGAGGTATGGCCACAGCAGGATATGGCCATTCTGTTAAGTTGATATAGGTACAACAAGAGGATCCTCAGCCACCATACTACAAAGGTGCTGGACCATTTACATAGACCCATCAGCAAGTGTCTGCAGCTACCTCTCCAGAATGGCAGGAGTGTGCAAGAATGTGTAGGCTGCAGACCACAATACTGGACTCAGCTTCATTCATCTTGTATTTCCCTGCAAATAACTGTGAGCAAATAATTATATCTGTCAGAAGTCGATGACATAATACATCACAGTGTAAAACAGTACATATGTCTGAATATCTCTGCTAACATCAACCATGTAACAGAAGCAGCACAGACAGAAATAGTTACAGTATCCCCCTATCTGTCGCCCATTGTGTCTCCATATTGTCAACCAATCTACAGATATCCTGCAGAAACAGGTTGTTATCTGTAGGTTGATAAAACAAAACCCTGGACTGGAGTACAACCCTACCTGGAATGATTTCACACACTCAATACAGAAGGTCATACTGGGCATGCTTCTACACTTAGAAAAATTAAGCCCATGTCTGACAACACAGTGGACTATAAATATCTGTCATTTGCAGATGTCTGTGCACACACACCAAATTGTACACCATTCATGCTTCACACACACATTGGATAGGAATACTCACACATACGCAAGGCCAACACACTATAATATGTCAAACATACACACACAGAGATGTGGGGAAGAGAGAGACAGACAGTGGCAGATAAAATTCCATTATAAGGTCTGTCCCCCTCAGTACACATCCAATTGGCTGATATCGCATGATGTGCTGATGTCACTGTAGAAATTCATTTTGGTAGCCCTCAGCACAATAATGTCTGTGGGGCTTGTGATAACTGTGTAACACAACAGTAAAAACCAGTATTCATGTAGCATTTGTATACTCAGTCCTGTCAAATGTAAAGTTGTGTGTGACTGAGTGTGTGTGTGTGTGTGTGTGTGTGTGTGTGTGTGTGTGTGTGTGTGTGTGTGTGTGTGTGTGTGTGTGTGTGTGTATGCTTCCAGAGGAAAGATTTATGGCCCATTCATACACACTGCAATTCCCATTGCCCATGTTAGTACTCCTGCTAATGTCAGTCACCTTGAAATAACCCTTTGGCCAAGTCTCAGTCTTAAAATCTCTGTGGTACTTGCAATAACTGTGTAATATTGTAGTGTAATAAACTAGTTAGGTAGGAGCTCTGACACTGGGCCTGGCAAATGTGAAATGTGTGTGTTTGTATATGAGAGTGTGTTAGTCTTTGTTGAGACCTGCATTTGTGGTCATTCACACTTACTGCACTTCCCTCTCCCCTCCTTTAGCATTGCAGCTGTCACTCACCTTCAAAGATACCTTTGGATAGCTTTCTAAAATATAACCACCATGTCGCTTGTGATAACTGTGTAATGCCATAGTGTAGCAAACTAATTAGGTAGGAGTTCTAATCCTGGTCCTGGCACGTGAGAAAATGTGTGTGTGAATGTATGAGTCTTTGTTGGCACCTGCTTTTGTCATCATTCACATTTACTGCATTTCCCTTACCCCTCCTTTAGCACTGCAGCTAATGTCACTCACCTTCAAAGATACCTTTGGACAGCTCTGCAACATATAACTGCCGTGGCACCTGTGATAACTGCATAATGCCATAGTGTAGCACGCTAGTTAGGTAGGAGTTTTAATCCTGGTCTTGGCAACTGTGAAAATGTGTGTGACAGTGTGAGTTTTCATTGACACCTGCTTTTGTGGTCATTCACACTTACTGCACTTCCTTCACCCCTCCTTTAGCACTGCAGCTGATGTCTATCACCTTCAAAGATACCTTTGGACAGCTCTCCAACATATAACCACTGTGGTGTTTGCAATTACTGCAGAATACCTTAGTATATCAAACTAATTAGGTAGAATGTTTAATACTCATCCTGGCAATTGTGAAAGTGTGTGAGTCTTTGTTGACACCTGATTTTGTGGTCATTCACACTTACTGCACTTCCCTCACCCCTCCTTTATCACTGCAGCTGATGTCACTCACCCTCAAAGATACCTTTGGACAGCTATTCAATATATAACTGCTGTGGTGCGTGTGATAACTGCATAACGCCATAGTGTAGTAAACTAGTTAGGTATGAGCTCTAATCCTGGTAACTGTGAAAATGGTTGTCTTTTTGGGAGTCTTTGTTCACACCTCCTTTTGTGGTCATTCACACTTACTGCACTTCCCTCACTCCACCTTTGGCATTGCAGCTGATGCTACTCCCCTTCAAAGATACCTTTGGACAACTGTTCAGCATATAACCACCATGGCACTTGCGATAATTGTGTAACATTATAGTACCAATGTATAGCTAAGTAGGGGTCTGAAACTCAGTACTGACAAGTGTGTGTGTGTGTGTGTGTGTGCGTGCGTGCATGCGTGCGTGCGTGCGTGTGTGTGTGTGTGTGTGTGTCTTTCATCATTATCCTGTGTGGGTGTTGGTGTGATTGTATAAATAACAGGATCCATTGCAGGGTGGTTTTTGCTACATCTTCATATTGAGGACCCATATGTCCCAATGTCACATTACAAGGCCAACAGTTATCAAACACCATAGAGGTTGTTGTAGACAATACACAGTCATACATTTATATATAGGCAACCATTATAATACCCAGAGATTGCTCTCTACCTAGAGATCATACACACACATGCTTGGCTCTTTCCCTCTTCCTTTCTTTATTTCCCTCTGCCCCCCCCCCCCCTCTGGTAGATGTGGAAAAATGCATCTGTTTTGCATAGGCAGCAGCTTGAATTTGGTAGGTAATGTTCATGATCAGCTGATGGCCTGTGCAAGAATTGGAGTGCTCCACTTGTTAATTGCATGTGGAACACCTGTGGTATCATTCCTACTGCCAATTGCATGGAAACACACTCCTATAAGTAAGCAGTGCAAGTGAGTTTTGGCCCTTCTCCCTCACTGTGAGCAGGACTTCATGTGGATGTGTGACAAACAGCATCACAGAGGGTAGTTGGAAATACCTCTTACAGCAAACACTGTGGAGACAGGCCAAAAAACTAGAGGGAGTGTTCCAGACATGGGGACAGAATGTAAGTATTGCTGTTCTACATCTGAAGTAATGTTGGTTTAACAGGGTTTGTGTGGATATGGCTGTTCTTCATGATTTAAAGTCTGGCATGACAGTGTTATGTGGTTGAGAAAACTCTCACATGTAAGGCTATCTGCAGACTGGCCAGAGTTTGGTGCCTGAGATTTGGTGTGTTACTCACACATTTTTTGTCTTCATAAATGCAGTAGCATACTCTGATGATTGTACTCAGGAAATGGTAACATCCATGTGTGTTACTGACTTCATATCCCTCAGAAGAGATATGTCACAACAAACCCTGTTACACCAGGAGTTTTCTCAGTTTATAACTGCAATATGTCAATATTGGCCCTGTGTTTGTGCCTCTGTCCCCCAAGTATGTCACCCTTTGTTCATATGTCATGCAGTAAGATGGATATGTACAGTATACCATTATTTACTGACATAATTCCTGATACCAACCCATTGATATATCAGACTGACAGACATGTAATGTATATGAGGCCTAATAGTTGATGAGAAAATTTGGATATTCTGTGGTACTCTCTACAGTAGTGAGGTCTGTGTACTTATGGTGATTTTGACAGAGTGTCTATATTATGTAACAGTGTATTGTGATCATGTTATTTGGCCTGTGTACACACTGGGGTAGATGTCAGTGTTCTTGGTCCTGTTCTATCTGACCGTGCATGCTGCTCCAGTTTCAGATACCCTATCAGTCTATATGTTTGTAGGGCCAGACTGAGACATGTCCCATACCACAGTCAGGCATCAGACTACACTGTGAATTGGGCCAGTACATGTAGGATTAGTGTATGAGTGGCAAACATGATAATGACTTTTGTTCATACAGTCCATATACTGTACTATTAATTAGGCTTACCATTATGTGACTGTGACTGTGTTGAGATTGGTTGTGAGTATGCACATTCACACTAGTGTCTGTTACTCCGTACTGTTACATGCCTGTAGTGCCTGCTATATTTGCAATTACATGTGTATTCCCCCATAGGTAAATTGGGATAGTGTTGTGGCAGTCTGCCTGTAGTGTAGACAGTGCTTGGTGACATGCCTAGCAGCGCAGTGTATTTACCCTGTGTGAGGTTATGTCCAGATATTTGTTAGATGTACTGTTGCCTGACCACCATACGTGTTGTGTATTTCTGACAAAGCAGTGGGCTGGTGTGAAGATGTATGTCACTAACTAATGTGAAGTATGTGGCTTGGGATCTCTGCTCCTCCAATTAATATGTGTTAGGACAGACAGGAGGGTGTGAATGCATCAACTGTGTGAGCTTATCTAGTCCATTATTTCTGATATATCCCCATTTTCATGACTGTAAACATCCCCTTTGTCAGGCTTGTTCCACATTTCTTGCACTAAGGCATTCTGTGTATGCCTCCTGACTGACCAGATTGTTTCAGACTGTCCATGTTTATTGCTCATATTGCTTCTGTATTCCATAGGATCATTACTGTGATTTGTGTGGTGTTTCACTATGATGATTTTATGATGTCAGTCAGTAACTGATGGTGTACATGTCAGTTTCAGAAGAGCCTTCCTTCACAACATGTATGTTGACGCAACCCCTGTCACTGTAGCAACATTCTATATTTATAACTGCAATACATACATTACGTTCCCTTGCACTAACAAGTTGAGAGTTATAGTGCTGAGGTATGACTCCACTACATGTCATGGGCCTATGTTATATATACATACATATATATACATATATATATATATATATATATATATATATATATATATATATATATATATATATATATATATCTATATATATATATATATATATATATATATATATATATATATACATATATAGATATATGTATATATATATATATATATATATATATATATATATATATAGTTTACCTCTACATGTGCATAATGCACATGAATGAAATACAAAAGTCTGAAAGATCTTTTTCAAGTTTTCGGAAAGCCGAAAACAGAATGCATTGAATGTGCAATGAGCGAATGCACAGTAACGTTCGCTCATTGCAGATTTGGCATTTTTGGTGTGAGGTGCACTACAGTGGGGTTCGGGAAGTGGACCCTTTCCCCACTGTAGTGCGACCTCGGAGTTAGAATGATAAAGTAGGGGGGTGTGGGGGGCGCAGTCCCCCTGCATTACGCTTTGCCTTTGAATTGAAATTTGAAAATCAGCGAATCTGGTTTTCGATTTGCTGATTTTTGAACTTCGGTGCAAATCGGAATGACGATTTTCGTCATTCCAGTTCGCACAAAGGGCCATTCGGTTTGATTTTCAACCTTTCAAAGGTAAACCATATATATTTATGGATCTAGGACTATTCACTGAAAACACATTTCACTGAAAGTCAAATGACTGTGCACAAATCACTGAAAGCAAAATTCACTGAAAACACAATTCACTGAAACACATTTCAATGAAAGTTATATATGGCCTTTTCCCCACTGTAGTGTGAACCTGGATTTAGAATATATAGTAAGGGGGGGTGGGGGCGTAGCCCCCCACCTATTTTAAATATTTTGAACTATACACATGGATACTTGCAATTTCAATAAATTACTCTTTTCTAAACTTAATATATAGCCAAACTATATGGGGGCTATGCCCCCCACACCCACACTTTTGTTTTACTAAGCAATATGAAAGCAAAACCAAACAATATAATATGAAATTAAGTGGGGGGCTTCACCTCCCACACCCCCCATTGTGGGAGGCTGTGCCCCCCACACCCCCAACTCTATATTCTAACTCCAGGGTCACACTACAGTGGGGAAGGGGAAATATTCCATTTACTTGCCAATAATACTTGTCAGTCAAATGAAGTGTCGGACAAATGAAGTGTCGGGCAAATGAAATGTCAGTCATTTGGTCTCGGGCAAATGGGTGTCAGGCAATTGGAAGTTAGAGCAAATGAAGTAGACCTATATATATATATATATATATATATATATATATATATATATATATACATGAATATGTATATACATTATATATATATATATATATATATATATATATATATATATATACATGAATATGTATATACATTATATATATATATATATATATATATATATATATATATATATATATATATATATATATAAACATATATCTGTATCCTTTTATGTGTAAACATGAGTGCTGTATATATCTTCTCAGCTGTGTCCCACCATATTAATCTGATATGTGTATATTTACATATAAGAACATGACTGATTCAACACAATTTTCACTTACAAGTACTAAACAATTGATTGTAGTAGTCAAAGCAGTTATTCACTACTATTCAGTATGTGTACTGAATGATATATTTGAAAAACAACAGACATCTCCACAGCTCAGATGGTTTAGTGGTTAACTGCTGTGACTGCAGCAGGCAGGGTCCTGGGTTCAAGTTCTGCAAGGGCCATTTATTTTGTTGCTAGGCAGAACAAGGACTGTTGGATACAAAGTGGTTAAAGCAGTTGTGAGCAGCTTTAAGCAGGTTTGCATGGGTTTGCCTGACAGTAAGCAGTGCTAATGTATGGTTAAATGAATAGGCACTTACAGCGTGTAGGCTTCACTTACCAGTGCGCAAATGTACTTAGCATTTACATTTAAGCAAGCTAAGCATAGCTCATCCCTGGTAACCAGTGATCACATTCCTGTCTGATAAAATAGTAGGGTAATGACATCTTTAATAAGTGTATTTAATCCCATGTATGTAACATGCTTCTATGTGCTGTCATTACAGTAGCAAGGGGTGTGAGTATACTGTATGGGATACCTGAGTATACATGGCTAGTACCACAATCTTTTCTCTTTGTACATGTTTCATACATGGGTAGTGTCCCAGGTTATATGCAGTCACACTTGCATGTATTGTATCATTATGTTACCACTTTTTAACAGTACTTTTCCAAGCAAGTCTAGATTGCAGATTGTAGTACTGGAACCATACACCCCTGTATGCAAAGCTGGATTCTGAGTACTGACTATTGTGTTGTTGGTGTTTGTGCTGCATGTTTTTAAGTATCTCCTATTGGATATTGCTCTGATATGCTGATATTAACTGTAGAGTACTATGTGTTTAGGACGTGTCATTGAGGACTGCTGTCATGTAGTAATGGCATACCTATCAGTGTCAGACATCTATCTGTCAAAACATTCATCCTAATGCATAACATGTTGGCTAGCTAATTTCTTTCTGTCCTCTGTACACATGTGCAGATATCAGGTATCCATCTTGGCTGCTTACATGCATTCTCTGATTGACTGACACTGACATGTCTGCCCAGCTATGTTATGGATGCCACAGCTAGGAAACCCCACTCTGTATGCACCACATGCCATGAATACCTCAACCAGACTACCACAGTCAACAAAACATGCTTGGGTACAGGTCTCTAACCCAGACACTGGCCCTGTTAAGCAATATATGTTGCATATGTTGCATACCTGTCAATTGGAGTACCTCACTGGCCCTCTGTAAGAGAAAAGCAGATGACTGGTTGTTGAATTTAACTGTCACCCTGGGGTTCACTCAAGTGGCATCAGTTAATAGATGGCCTGCTGACAAATGGCAGGTGGCATGATACCAGTCTACTCACATGTCCTACTCTTCTCAGCTCTCCATGGACATTAGCCTGGTACACACCTAGGAACACCTGCACCTATGGACTTCAGTACTGACAAACGTGTTAGTGTGCATTACTGAGAATAACAGTGTATGTGTGTTTGTAAACTTGCAGTTTAAAATACTCTGATGGCCTTCTCACTCACTACACCCCCATTGCTATACCTAGAAATGGCTGCTGCTGTAATTGACATTAAATGTACCTTGTTGCACTCTTCACCCTATGGGCTACCTGGAGCTTGCAGTAACAGCATAACACTGTTCTATAAATGACTAGATAGGTGTGGGTTACCCTCTGTGTTCTGACAAATGTGGGTGTGTGTGTGTGTGTGTGTGTGTGTGTGTGTGTGTGTGTGTGTGTGTGTGTGTGTGTGTGTGTGTGTGTGTGTGTGTGTGTGTGTGTGTGTGTGTGTGTGTGTGTGTGTGTGTGTGTGTGTGTGTGCAATTGTGTGTGAGTGTGCATACTTGTAGGAGACAGCATTCTGAGGCCACATTCTCCAAATACAATAAACCTTGCTATACATTATTAGGGATGGTGATGTTGCTAACATTAAGAGAGCCATGACAAGCCCTCACCCTACTACCCCTGTGGCATGTACAATAAATGCATATACCTGTAGTAGCACTGATTAGACAGACAAGGGTTTGTATTGCAGTCCTGCTCAATGTGTGATTGTGGGTATGTCAGAGCATTATCATGGGTTTCAGTGAGTACAATATCCAATGTGGGGTGTGGGTGCTGGGTATACTGTCTTTACACCATGGTACCCCAGTACATGTCCCAAGGTCCACTGTATGAGGACTGCTGTCACCATCAACCATACAGGTAACTGATTACACTATCCAGCCCAATGATGCATGCGCTGTGTGCAAAAACTCCATAACAGTATGGACTCACTGACAAGGTACTTAGCACTGCTAAACCCAGGTCTGGCTAATGTGTCTATAACTGTATGTGTTTGTTAATGGGTACATGACAGTATGTCATACTATGTATTGTTCATTAACACCCAGTACATCTCCCATTACCATATTGTACAAGGCCTGGTGATGTTTTTCACTTAACAAGAAACTTGGGACACACCTCATCCTAAAAGCTCTGTGATGTGTGCAATTAAGGGCAAACGCATTAGCAGCAATAAGTACCTAGGTAGGGGTTCTACTCTCAGTGTTGCCAAGTAAGTGTGTGTGTGTGTGTGTGTGTGTGTGTGTGTGTGTGTGTGTGTGTGTGTGTGTGTGTGTGTGTGTGTGTGTGTGTGTGTGTGTGTGTGAGTGAAGGGATCTATCTGCTTCAGTTTGCAGAAAATATATGTCCCAGGAGATCATTTGTCTGAGAACTGGCAAAAGGTAACATTACAAAGCAATCATCTTGTGGAAATTCATTCCATCTAAACTAGTAGTGGATGTGTACATACCCTCTTCCCCACTGTACAGTGATACTGGAGTTGGTATATATAGTTGGGTGTGGTTGTTGTGGGCACAGCCACCCACATTGGGGTTATTGTTGTCCGCATCCCCCCACTTAGTGTGCTGTTATACTGTACAGTTTATGTTAACAGGTTAAGTAGTTGTTAATCACAGTATGTGTGGTTCTATGCCACCCCACACCCTCCAAAGTGGGGAGCTGTGCCACCCACACCAGCACACCTATGTTTACCAACTCCAGGACTGCAGTACATTGGAGAAGAGGACATATTCCCTACCCTACGTCACTCGATGGGTTGCCAACTGGCTTACTGACAGAACCCAGACTGTAAAAGTAGCCGACTCCAAATCCAGTTCCACACAAGTGACAAGTGGAGTACCTCAGGGTTCAGTCCTGGGACCACTCTTGTTTGGCATCTACTTCTCTGAAGTACAGGCCAACACTAAGGAACTCTGGCTAACAAAGTTTGCAGATGACTTCAAACTGGGAGCCATTACTGAATCCCCAAATGATGTGGATATTCTACAAAAGGGCCTTACAGAAACAGATGCCTGGTGCCAGAGCCATGGGCTCAAGCTTAATGCCAAGAAATGTATAGTTATCCCCTTTGGAAAAAAACATGTACCCATGAATTACCACATAGGTGGCAGGACGCTAAACATCGAAAGTGTGATGACAGACTTAGGGACACAGGTGGACAGTGGTCTCACTTTCGATAACCACATCACCACAACAGTCAGGAAATCTGTCTATGTGGCACACCTCATCACTAAGGACTTTTCATCCAAAAAAAAGGAGGTCATTGTCCCACTGTACTCATCCCTCATTAGACCCATTATAGAGTATAATGCCCCGTTTGGTATGTACCTCACAAGACATCTGCAACAGCTGGAAAGGCCGCAGAAATACCTTACTAAAAGAATCACAGGCCTAAAGCAGGTGCCCTATACCGACTGTCTAAAAAAACTCCAGCTATACTCTATGGCATATCGTCTACTCAGAGGTGATCTCTGCTTAACATACAAGGCCATGATAAACCCTGAGCTGTTGGACATGCTCCACTTAAAGAAATCCCAATCCCTCAGAGCCACACACTCCAAGGATCTAAACCTTGTCATCACAATGAACAAAACATGCTGGAGGGTTAGGTTCCTGACCCAGAGACTCCCCATACTCTGGAATAGACTGCCCATACATGTCAAGCAGAGCACCTCATTGGCCCTCTTCAAAAGGAACCTTGATGATTGGATGGGAGATAGGAAATTCACCCCAGGGATCATGTCAGTCACCCTGCTAGACAGGGGCCCAGAGAAGTAAATATTGTGGGAAGAAATATCCAGGGAATTGTTATGGCTAGGCTTGCATAGGCCCTAGGGCTGATAGCCTAGTACCAACCTATGAACCTATGAACCAGTGCCATCGTCAATTACATTAAACTGGTATACTGATTATTTACTGATGTGATGTTTTGGCTACTTGGTCTTGGTGGAATTACATAGGCCAAAATGAGTTCACTGCAAAATGAAGTACATCCATGTGAACAGTATTCTCTGTGTACTGCATCAACACCAAAGCCTGTGTGTGTGTGTGTGTGTGTGTGTGTGTGTGTGTGTGTGTGTGTGTGTGTGTGTGTGTGTGTGTGTGTGTGTGTGTGTTATTCACAAACATTTGGTATGTGCCCCCAGAACACTTACCATTGTCCACTGTAGAAGAGTTGCTGACATCAGCCATCATGCACTCACCTGTATACACCCCTCAGACCTATCAGCCATGTGGCACATACAGTAATTGTTATACAGACCTGTTACTTGTGTTCAGCTATACCCGGGATATGACACAGTCAATGTGTCACCACAGTGCCATACCCCTTGTAGGAAAGACAGCAGACCAATATCCTGCTGACACATAGACACCTACAACACAAACAGAACACATTATAGAGACCACAATCAGTCAGTGTTAATAATAGCCATGATGCATCATGGCTGGACAGCTAGACACCCTGATGTGTAAGCATTAAACATTCCAGCTGAAAACACGTTAAACAGCATTACATTGCTAAACCTTAGTACATTCACCCTGTGCATCAGAACCATATTAGCATGTCCCTGGATCGATGGTATGGAAGACAGGGATGTGGCACAGGTATCTTCATATGCACAGGATGTGTTGTGGGTTTGCCAGAGGCCTAGGCTGAGCTGTTTGGTTGACATCATGTGGGCGTGTTAGGGGGTTCTTTATCAAATGGGCTGTGCAGATGTGGTGTGTGTAGGTATGGAGGTGCCCTAGCTGTGTTGGTGACATATGTGTGTATGTATGCACACAGTTCTGCCATGTGGCTGCCCTATACAGGAGTTTCTTGGACAGCTGTATACTGTACATGGCAGGGTGTACAGTTCATCGTGTCCAGCCATGGACACAGGAACTATGCCTGCCAGGGGTTACATGGGCACTACCAGGCAGAAGCCCAGATATGGTACGCTCCCCTGATGATGACAATTGCCCGCTGGATCTGCATCCCTGCTGGGACCAGCCAGGATTATGTGCACATGGCCTACTGTGTTGTGGTGTGGACAGCACTCCCCCCGCAGTACTGGTGCTGGTACTGCCACTACTGGAACGGCTGTGAGTTGTTGCACGTCCACCTGTTGGTGTTTCTGACCTACGTCCACGTGGCTGACACCCTACTCCCACCACATGCTCTAACACAGACACCACATGGTCGAGGATTCCCACCATCTCACCCAACCATCTATCCAGGACCTCTGCAAAATAACGGTGGGCACCTGCAAGATCACGGATGTTGTCAAGTACAGCAGAATGAGTAGCCCTCTGGAGCCTCAGACTCTGTCTGGTGTACCGTTCCATACATGCCCATGCCTCCATGATGGCCCAAAACATGCATCTGATGACACCTGCTGTGGTACTTCTGCCAGGGACATGATGGCTAGCCACCCTCCTACGAGCACCCCTGTACATCTGCCTGTGTGGTACCTCGCTAGTCCTTTAGCTATGGCTGTTGTGTACAGACACACTTGCCATAGTCCCCACACTGTTCTGTCCCATACCACGACCTGCCAACTGTCCCTCATCTATGGCCACTGGTGATGGGGTATATATGGGCATTGTGACTGTGTGTGGGGATGGGGTGGATAAAAGTGGGATGTCAGCCAATGGAACAGCTTCAGCCCCTGACAACTCTGCCTGTGCCTCACCATGCTTATCATAATTGTCAGAGTCTGTATGGACCCTAACATCAGTTTGCCTGCAGGAGGGACCCTAACCCACCTCACCATCTGTTAGGGGCAAACAAAAAATGTAATTTAAGACCTGTACATTATTGCTTACCTCTACACTCACACACACACACACACACACACACACACACACACACACACACACACACACACACTTACGTGAGGTGGCACAAAGATATAACACAGACCTCTCATTACCCAATAGTCAACTTGCATGACATATGACACTCAACAACATGCACTGCAGCTATACTCAATCCTTGTTACTAACATTATACATCTCTGTGATGCATGAGTTGTGTTAGTAGGTGATGCCCCTTCTCCTGGAACACATTGCACCCATGTACACAGTATCACTGTGCACCTGTACAACACACTGGCATGTACTGTGCACCATACATCATGAGTGTACACACCATTGCTGAATGCGTATATGTGTGGCAGTTATGTTTGCGCTGTTGCTCACAGCACCTATGTGTTTGTCTGACACATACCTGGGATGATATGAGGATTGATGTCAATAGTTAATGCCTGACTTCTGATTTGCAGATCTCATCATCAGCAGTGCATGTATGAGTAATAAAATCTGATTACACTGACAACCTTTAAAGCTTAATGTGGATATGAGGAGTGTACACACCCTTGTTGACATGCCAGCCTCTTCACTGATATGCAATGGGGCCACAATACTGCATATGTTAACATTACACACACCTGATATGTGACATATGACCTGTGTAATCAAAGCAGTATCAAACAAATGTGTTAGTCGTGCAGATGCTGAATGAGATGCATACAATATGTGGGTTGCATAAGAGTGCACACCTTTAACACAATGGTTTGTTGCAACACCTGATAAGTGATCTACAGAATTCACTATTCCTAGAAGGGGTATACTAGCATGGCCCATATTCACTTGCCATTATTTGGTCACTCCACCCTACAAATTTCCCTCAACTCTGCCAGATTGCAAGGTCAGTTCATGTGCACAACCCTTGGAGGTCACACAGTGCCTTCACTATTGCTGTGGAGTCAGGGTTATGTCTGAGACTATTCATGACCTTGACTGTGTTCAGATACAGCCATTATTAGTGAGCTTTGGATGTATGCTTCAGTCCACTGTTGTGTTCCAGGATGACACCGCTCCCCATCCTCAGCCTTATTGCAGATGTTTGACAACTATGGGCCACTCATGAATGTTATTTTGAAGTATTCCAAATTCAGAATTCCATGTCTATTGGCCTAGTTCCTGCTAATGAACAGCAAACCGAAAGGTGTACACTGGCAACAGCAAGGTAAAAAGGGGGATGGTGGGCCTGAGATGGAGTGAGGTGTTGCTTGTGCACCACATGTATCTTTATAAATACTGTCTGTGTGTCAGCCTTGTTCTTAGTACACCATTACACATTGCAACACATGCCTTTGGGAGCCTTGATGTTATGCATATGCTACCTGAGAGCCCTGGATGATGTTTCCTGTGAAACAACTCTTCCGTCTGATTACCCTAACCTGGGTGTATATCACATAATCGAAATCCCAAAATATGAAACACCATAAGATCGAACTTGGAATGTCGAAATGTGATATAATCGAAAGCTCAGAACAGCAAATGTTTTCCCAGGGAAAAAATTCTCTGTGCTGAGAAACACACACACACAACACAAGCACACCAAAAAAAGTAATCCACACATATACACTTAAAATCCTACTTCTAACCCTACACTAAACTGTACATACACTACTATCTATCCACTTACTTTAACCCAAACCCTAACCCTAAGGTCCGTAACTATCGCACACTCACCTTACCCGCTCCCTAACCCTAAGGTCCGTAACTATCGCACACTCACCTTACCTGCTCCCTAATCCTAAGGAACCTAACTATCACACACTCACCTTACCCACTCCCTAACCCTAAGATCCCTAACTATTGCACACTCACCTTACCCGCTCCCTAACCCTAAGGCCCCTAACTATCACACACTCACCTTACTCGCTCCCTAACCCTAAGGTCCCTAACTATCTCATTCCCACACTCACCTTAACCCGGTCCATTCGCACATGTACCTTAACCCGGTCTGTAACCTTCTCACCACAGTGGAGAAAATAGCGAAGTGGCAGAAACAGCCCACCAAATTATTTCCCTAGGAAAGAATTTGATGTTCTGCAGCTTCGCTATTTCCAGCGTTCGCTGTTTTGGGTTCAATATTATAACATTCAACATTTTACTACTTTGATGTTATAATATACACCCCCCCCTAACCCATAGGCCACACTTATGCAAATTCCAGGCAATTGTTAACACAGGTACTGCACAGGCAGTACTTGCTAGACATTTCTGCAAGTCTCTCAGTGTTGCTGCATGTTTCTGGGCAGCCTCCATGACCAGTTTGCAGCATGTGTTGTCAGCTGTCTTGGATGGGCATCTGTTTATTTTCTACATTAATGTTGTCCCATACTTCATACACACATACATGATTGTCTGCACTGTTTGCCATGGTATATGCAATGGTGAGGTAAGGCTACCTTTCCCACTCCTGAGTGCTACCTTTCAGATATGGGATCCATTCCATAGTTTATAAGATGTGTGCAAGCCACGGCTGCCTCTGTTGCAGGTTAGTGGGCAAATGTCATGGACATACTTCTTGGATAATAGACCATTACTTGGTGTGACATTGAGGCCCTGTACTCGATGGAAGGTATGTACTCAAGAAGAGTGAATGCTGTCAGTACCTCACAAGCTGCTTCCACAATATGTTATTTGAGTGTGTGTTTGTTAAGGTATGTATTCCCCATATTTGTTGTCCTAACATAGGATTCCATATTACACATCCGTTGCTCATGTTAGGATAATATTACAGGTTGTAAAAGGTGTGGAATGTGGTATTGTGATTTGCCATTGTTTAGATCAGGAACAGTTGCCATTGTAATAGTGGTGTATACACCATTGTAGCCACTGTATAAGGGTGATGTTTCAGACATGTTCCTACTGTAGGCCATTTGTCCCACCATTATGTTCATCTCTGTGCACATATCTTGAAATGACAGGTTGTTAGTTATATTGCAGGACTCTTACATACCCTTCAGATATGCCACCATGGTGACCACTGTGATGCAATGCAATTAACAGCAACAATACATGAACATGTACAGCATGCATTATGGGTAGGTGTGTTAAATGTGTGTATGGCAAATAACATGGCCATAACATGGCTGGTGTATTGGCAAACCTGAACAAAAGAACTCCATACTCACCAGCTACAGGCTGTTGCCCCAGTTGTATACCAGGGGGACCTATATAATTGTGTGAGAGACGTAATGTCAGTAGCCATACCTGTAGCATTGGTACAGGATGGCAGCAGCATTTCAGCACATCAACAATACAAACCCACAATACTAGAGATTATACACATCTGTTCATTACTGCACTGCAGCAACAGACTGTCTTATCTGACATATGCATGTAGATACTTTACAGATGAAGATGGATAAGCAACAGTGGTCTACTAATGTCCCATGGGACCTTACCTGCACGCTCCTCCATCCATTGTGTGGGTGGCACCCACCTCTACAATGCTATCTTCAGCTTGCTGGCTTGGCTGGTGGGCAGGTGCCCCAAGGCTGGCAAGGAGCTCCTCAGCATGTGTCAGTGGGGGCTGGATGACAAGACCCCCACCTGTGGCTAGCTGGTCCTCCCAAACTGCAGCAGCATGCTGATGGGCGTGGTGAATCAGGTCGGTGCACTGATGCCACACCTGCTCATAATTGCAGTTGTGCATGCTGACATCATTTACACTGTGGATGAGCTCATTCCACAGGGTGGTCCTCTCCTTCAGATCTTGGGACCTGCACCCAAAGAGGATGGCATGATGGAATATGAAGAACTGTATTATGACATCATTTTCCAGGGGTGTGTATGCAGGGAGCCGTTCCCAGGACATTTTACCTGGAAAACATAAACAGGAAAAAGGTCAGAGGACCTCATACTGCAAGGATATATAGGTTTTTAATTGACATCCCCCCCCCCACCATATCTGCAACAATAATCTAAACACACAAATCAATGGGTATGTTTACACAAAACCTACTGTTGAGATATATGTCCTATTGTTCAACAAATATTGAAATATTTTTCTATTAATGTTCCTTGTTGAAATGCTATCATTGGTGGCCTGTTGCTATCAACGTAACCTGCATACTGTTGTAATGGCCACTGTGATTCAATATATGTATGTGTTCTGTTTGCTATGCAACTGTTCCAAATCTGTTGTTTTGGGTTAATGGGAATATTTATGCATGTTGTTATAACTAATCCTGGATTGTGTTGACTATTACTAACCCACATATGTTCTAAAACTGCAACACCATAGCACGTTTGGGAGGGTCAGTCCCAGCAGACCCACCTCTCCCACATCATCTGGCCATGTCACTGGGCCCCAGCATATCTGGGACCCACCCCAGGACCTTGTCCGCTGGTCCTCCATCATCTTCAGGTGGAACCGCCTCAGGGGATGGGGCTTGTCCCCCCCTGGGAGCAGGCACAGACAGGATACCATCAGCCGAAGTGATGTCCGGGGATTGGTGCATAGCGAGCTCTGAAGAGAGTTTGGAGATCTACTATGCCAGCTTGAGGGGTGCCTGGTGCAATTAGAGGGTCAACCTGCCCCTCCTGCTCAGCCCCCAGCACAGCCACCTTTAGGGCTGTGAAGGTGCAGTGGTGACTGCCCATAGATGGGGACTTCAATCCCACTGTTTCCATTTGGGGGCTCATGGGTTTCTGATTTCCAAACACCCCTCCCAGTCCAAGGTATTTACCCCCCCCCAATGTGTCATATACCACCCCTGTATGCTGTCTTATCTGTCTTGTCTGTCTTCCTACCCAAACTACCTCCACAAATATACCTACTATCCTTCCCCAACATCCCACTCTCACCTTAAAAAAAGTGCAATCTGTTCCCCCCAAATAATTTCACCCTATACATAACTGTCCATTTCACACACGTGTTCACTGGACACATGTAATCTGGTCTAATTGACTTCACAACACATTATTGTTGTCCTCACCCCTCTCTCAGGGGATTGAGTCTCCAAATATACCTCCAAATTCATTATATATGCACAGCTGTTGCTGTAGATTAAATGGACAGCTATGGACCTTCCCTACAGCCATCCTGCACATCCCTAGCTACTTTCCCTATTGTCTTTCCCTCTTTGTGCCCCCTTTTTCACCACTTTCCTATCACCCTTTTTTCTTTTCTTTTAAAGAAATTAGTGTGGGGGTAAGCGGGAGTAAGCTCTTTTGAGCAGTAGTAAGCAGGATTAAGCCTGTTTGTGTGGTGCTAAGCAATGCCTACACAGATTAAGCACTTTTCCGGCTAATTGTCTGTAAGCATTTTTAACCAGCAGTTAACATTGCTTACCACCATGCAAACCCATGCAAACCCACTTACAACTGCTTAAAAGTGCCTTAATCACTCTGTATCAAACAGCTCATTTTCTGCCCAGCAACAAAGCAATCACGCCTTGCAAGCTTTGAACCCAGGACCCTGAACACTGTAGCAACAGCAATTTACCACTAAGCCAACTGAGCTGCCAATTTGTGTGGTTTTCTCAAAGATATCATGCAGCACAGTCATTCAACAGTAGGGCAAATGTATTTTGATATATATATATATATATAGATAAATATATATATATATATATATATATATATATATATATATATATATATATATATATATATATATATATATATATATATATATATATATATATATATATATATATATATATATATATATATATATATATATATATGCATTTGGACATCAGATCTGCACTATGAGCCTCTCACTTCAAAACATCTGACCAAAGGCACTGTAAATGGGGGTGAAGGGCCCAAAATAGGGATCTTTTGTCATTAGCTTCTAGCTTAGTGGGAGTGGTAA
Source organism: Protopterus annectens (assembly GCF_019279795.1). Taxonomy (NCBI): domain Eukaryota; kingdom Metazoa; phylum Chordata; order Ceratodontiformes; family Protopteridae; genus Protopterus; species Protopterus annectens. The sequence goes on along the minus strand of NC_056736.1, from coordinate 687,608,925 downwards.
GCACTAGGTAACTTGTCTACCACTTAAGGAGTGGTTCTGGCCCAGAAATTGTAGTTATTGGCCGTTTGGGCAATCTCTTCCATCTCTCTCAACTTTCTGATTTGAAAGCCTGCATTTGCACTTGTTTCTATCCTGTAACTCATCTAGTACAGATACAGATTCTTAGTTTTAGCAGTTAAATTTGCTTATTCATGCTCAGCACTTGTTCAGAACTTGTAAGCACTAAATAAGCTACTAATTACTATAGCACTCAGTCTTCATCATTACTAGAGGAAAACAGTTTTTGTACTTACTTTTCTCACTTGCTTAGAGAAAAACAGCTCTTGTACTCACTATTCAGGCATGTCCAAGGGTCAGCTCCCAGTGTTCTCTCCTGTCTATCTGATGAATCTGGGCATCTTGGGGCAATGTAGAAATTGCCTCATACACAGACAACCCTCTCCTCCTACCACCCAACACTACAACCTGTGAGAGATGCACTTATCTAGCCAAACTGGAGGTAAAGCTCTCCAACCAAGACTGAACTTGACAATCATGTGGAGAAGGTAAACATTTGCACCACACCACACTCATCACATAGTCTTACTAAATCTACACCACCAAAATCCGTACATAGTAACACAAAAACATTCGTGGAGGCTCTCAATAATAATCTCTCTAAGCAACAGAGACCTCCAAAGCAGAAACGCAAGCAACCTCCATCCCCCAACACAACCCAAATGACACATAGCCCACAGACTCAGTGTGCCACTCAACCACAGCCAATAAGGCAAAACAACATACCCAACACACTAGTCATAGGTGACTCTATAGTCAGGCACACTGATGTCCCACTCACCAGGCTAAACAAGGAGAAGGTTACTGGCAGCTGCCTGTCGGGTGCCAGGATCTGCCACATAACCCACACACTCAGGTCACTCCACAACAAGTACAAATATGACTCTGTCATTGTCCATGTTGGTGTGAATGACCTGAGACATACCTCCATGGACTACATGAAAAGAGACATGGAAGAGCTCTCCGATGTTGTAGCCCAGGCAGGTATGACCCTAGCCCTGAGTAGCATTCTGCCATCACCCCGAATGATACCACAGTACAAGGACAAAATGATTGACTTCAACAATTGGCTAAGCTTTTGGTGTCATTCTAAGGGGATCCAGTATCTGTCTGCTTGGGATGACATGGTCGACAGACCACAATGCTTTGCCACAGATGGCCTGCACCTGTTGCCCTGGGATTCTGGATACTGGCTAAGGATCTTGCTGCCCTATAGTGCCTTTTTTAGGCAAGGTTCAAATAACAAATTCACTACCATAACAGGAACAGGCAAGCAAAAACTAAGGGTAATGCTACTCAGTGCTAGTAGTCTAAATCTCAAAATGCACTCACTCGGGGCACTCCTTAAAATGGAGAACATCGATATCTGTGCAGTGACTGAGACCTGGTTAAAGGCTCCAGAGAGCACCCCTGCACTTCCAGGCTATAACTCATACCACACTTTTCGGCCATGTAACCTGGACCAAAACACCAAAGGCAGAGGTGTGTCCATATTCATTAAGGATATCCACACCTCCAAGCTAGTTGCTCAGCATAGTGCATCCGAGGTTATCCAAGTGCAACTAACTCTGGGCAAAACTGCAATCCAAATTGTAGCTTGCTACAGATCCCCTACCATGCCCCAGGATTCCCACTCTTCTTTTCTTGATGTACTGGAAAATATTAGGGCTCAACCGAACACCCTAATAATGGGCGACTTCAACTACCCCACCATTAACTGGGAAAACTACTAATGTACCAACTCCTTAGCTCAATGCATTCTGGAATTCATAAACTCCAGTGCCTTGGATCAACTTATCCACACCCCCACCAAGGGCAACAATATCCTAGACCTAGTCATTACCAACATGAGTGCCTGGTGTTCCACACCTGAAGTTAACTCCTCTTTGGTCTGATCCAACCATAAGCTAATCACCCTTGATAGCCACATCTTGCCCCCACCCCCCATTAAGGAAACCATGGTAAAAAAAATTTCCAAAGCCAACTTCATGCTTTTTAAGACAGAAGTGGTGAACTTCATGACACCCATGCAAATGGACAATACAGTTATAACTGCTGAATCCTACACAAAAGCACTCTATAAGCACTTAAACGAGTGCATGGATCTTGCTATCCCAAACAGAACCAAGATGCTATCCTCCAAAAAAAGGAAGCCAATCTGGTGGTCCCCTGCCATAAACAAACTGTACAACAGAAGGAAGAAACTGTTGCAAAAGAGAGTAAAATCCCATGAGTGGAGGAGCTCCCTAGTCATCCTCAGTAAGAAGCTGAGATCCCGTATAAGATCCTCCAAAGCTAGCTATGAAAACAAAATCACCACTAATTCTAAGGACAACCACAAAGCATTCTATAGCTATGTCAAGAATCTCAATGGCAACACCTAGATCTGCTCTGAGTTACAGCACAAAGGCACGACAATTACAGAACCAACTGATATTGCCAACATCCTGGCAGATAGGTTCAGTGCTAACTTTACCCCCCCCCCCTCACCCCCTAAAGGGCCCATATCTATACAGGAAGAATGCAGAGTCCTGTAATCACAACTACACAGGTAAAAGCTGCACTCTCTAAAGCCAGAAACACAGCATCCATGGGACCGGACAACATCCCAGGCTGTGTTTTACACAAACTTCAGAACGAACTGGCTCCCCACGTAAGCACCATGTTCAATAATAGCCTTGCATCAGGCTTTGTGCCCATTGAATGGAGCACAGCAACAGTAATCCCACTCCACAAAGGAGGAGCCACCACTGACCCGGGAACTATCGACCTATTAGCCTGACGAGCCTGGTCTGCAAGGCCATGGAACATATCATCATGGAACTCATAAACAAAGACATTGGTAACCTCCAAACTCTGGACCCCACCCAGTTCAGGTTTGTGAAAGGCAGATCATGCCTCCTGAACCTGATCAACTTCTTTGAGGCAGTCACCAAAGCCGTAGATGAGGGCAAGGTGGTTCACACAGCCTATCTTGACCTCACCAAGGCTTTTGACACCATCCTCCATTCTGGAATTATGGCAAAACTCACTAAACTAGGTATAAATCCCTACATCACAAGATGGGTTGCCAACTGGCTCACTGACAGAACCCACACTGTAAAAGTTGCAGACTCCAAATCTGACCTCAAAGCAGTGACAAGTGGAGTACCACAGGGTTCTGTGCTGGGACCTCTCCTGTTTGGTATCTACTTCTCTGAAGTACAGGCTAACACAGAAGGCCTCTGGCTAATGAAGTGCACAGATGACTGCAAACTAGGAGCCATAGTGAAGTCCCCAAATGATGTGGACATCCTACAGAAGGGCCTCACTGAGACAGATGCCTGGTGTCAGAGCCATGGCCTCAAGCTCAATGCCAAAAAGTGCAGTGTCATCCGCTTTGGTAAAAACTCTGTACCCATGAACTACCACATAGGCAGCAATCTACTTAACACCGAATGTGTGATAACAGACCTTGGGACCCAGGTGGACAGTAGTCTCTCCTTTGATAGTCACATCGCCACAGTAGTCAGGAAATCTTTCTACATGGCACACCTCATCATAAAAGGGTTCTCATCCAGGAAAAAAGAGGTCATTGTTCCCGTCTACTCGACACTCATTAGATCCATTATAGTGTACAATGCCCCTTTTGGAATGTACCTCACAAGACATTTGCAGCAGCTGGAAAAGCCACAGAAGTACCTCACAAAGAGGATTACTGGCCTCATACAAATGCCCTACACTGACTGCCTCAAAAAACTCCAGCTTTACTCTGTAGCATATCACCTACTCCAAGGTGATCTCTGCCTAACATATAAAGCTATGTCAAACCCAGAGCTATTGAACATGCTACACATAAAGAAATCCCAATCCCTCTGAGCTACATGCTCTAGGGACCTAAACCTTGTCACCACAATAAACAGGACATGCTGGAGGGATAGATTACTGTCTCAGAGACTTCCCATACTCGGAACAGGCTACCCATCTATGTCAAGCAAAGTTCTTCCTTAGCACTCTTCAAGAAAAATCTTGATGAGTGGATGGGAAATAGGAAATACACCCGGGGATCACTTCTGTGCCTCTGCTCAACAGTGGCACAGGAAAATAACTTTCTTGGGTGGTGTAAGCCAGGGAACCTTGTTGGCTAGGTTTCACGTAGGCCTTTGGGCCAATAGCCTAGTACCTACCTATGAACCTATGAAACTATTATTGTCATTATCCCTTCCTCCACAGCTGAAGTGTTCTGCCTTGCAACCAAATAGAGAATTACTTGTGGACAAAGCCTAACATTGGGGGGGATACATAGGGACAGATCATAGATATGCCTATTACAGACCTATGAAGTTTGTGCATGATACATTTCACATTACCATGACTGTTCTGAAGGTGGTGGGGTCTGAAACTCATGTGCCTGTCATGACTTCATTACTTCCACCTTCAGCTATTTGCCAGACTAATATAGATGTTTGGAGGAACAGAACAAACACTATGATGGCTTAAATCTTGACATACTATGCAGATCTACACAGTTGACATGTATGGCCTACTGCAGACAGAGCCAGATACTATGTCCATACCATTTGTTCAGCAGGACATCATTACAGCAAGTATTGATGGCACATATACATCTTTCATAATCATCTATCCCATTATTACAGACCAAGTACTGCATTCAATTACATGCTTACATGGTTCACATACTTGGTTTATCTTCAGGTTGCTTCTCTGTACAGGAGATGTCTTCCTGTTTCTTATTTCAAGATTTTTCTTTTTTGTGTGTGTGTGTGTGTGTGTGTGTGTGTGTGTGTGTGTGTGTGTGTGTGTGTGTGTGTGTGTGTGTGTGTGTGTGTGTATGTGTGTGTGTGTGTACATGTGTGTGTGTGTGTGTGTGTGTGTGTGTGTGTGTGTGTGTGTGTGTGTGTGTGTGTGTGTGTGTGTGTGTGTGTGTGCGCGCGCGTGTGTGTGCATGTGTGTATGTGTGTGTGTCTCTCTCTCTCTCCACTACTGGGATTGAGCTTGTTTGAGTAGGTTGAAGTATGGCTTTTGTAGGTGATGCTCATGTTCAGGTGATAACCTATGCACCAATTGCTGTTCCTCACTTGCTAATT